>NC_089506.1:179816854-180117039 GCF_036850995.1 Saccopteryx leptura | reverse complement strand
TCTGTCTCCTGCTGTACTCTGTCATGGTGGGGACAGCCTGCTGTCCACTGTCTATCCACTGCCAGGAGAAGGTCACTACCATCTAGCCTCTTATCCAGTACTTGATTAAGAAATAAATTATAAGGGGGCTGACCTGTGGTGGTGCAGTGGATAAAGCGTCGACCTGGAAATGCTGAGGTCGCCGGTTCGAAACTCTGGGCTTGCCTGGTCAAGGCACATATGGAAGTTGATGCTTCCTCCCCCTTTTCTCTCTCTGTCTCTCTCTCTCCTCTTTAAAAAAATGAATAAAAAAAAAAAAGAAATAAATTATAGTTTCACAGGAATTTAGAACTGAGAGGGTGAGAGACACAGATAAATAACCGTAACAGAGAAGCAATATAAAAAGTTCCATGAGGGGTAAAATGAAATGCCGTGGGACCAGGGCCTCTGTGAAAATTATCGAGGTGACTCCCAGGGACAACTGCTGACCTTCCTCTAGGAATAGGTCTGTCGAGGTGACTCTGTTGTTGCACAGAGCGTGTCTTGCTTTTCATCAGTAGAATCTACTGAACTGGATGTTGTCAGGTTATTTTGAGCAAATAAAAATTGTTATACTGCTCTAGTCTAGAGTTGCCTTTTTAAAAACCAGTTACCACAACTGATGGTAACTAACCTGCAAGAATGTCTGAGGTAGAATTTTAATAATAAATACCAATCAGATGAAAATATGAAATGATTTAATGACCCATAACTACTGATTTGTAATAAAATAAAATCATCCTTATCTATGAGTGGGAAATAATGGGAGAGGTGCAGAAACCTTGACTTGAAAACGAAACCCTCACCTTTAAGGTGACTGGCTCTTACATTCTGACATGCACTTCCGGCCTCCCTTGCTAGGAACCAGAGGTTAGAGGAAGGAGAGATTTCCTCTGGCTGAGAATCAGGGATGGCTTTAGGACAGTCGGCCTTTGAACTGGGCCCTGAAGGCTGAGGAGGTCTGCTCTGGGGAGAGTTAGGCAAGAGCATGCGGGGAGGAGTCGTCCACATCACCAACACCTCCATGGCCGGAAGCAATTGCAGAACATGTTTGGAAAAGCAAACGTTCTAGTTTGGCTAAAACACGTTTCATGGAGTTAAGAGGCAAAAACAATGGAGAAGTGAGCTGAGACCAGATCAAAGAGAGCCCGGAAAAGCAAGCTAAGAAGTTTGAACTTCAGTTTGGAGGCCACGAAGAGTCTTTACAGTTTCTTGGGAAAGGAGTGTGTGTTGCCTAAAGTTATGTGGTCAGTCTCTAAGCAGTGGTGTGTATGATTCCCTTGGTAATGGCACTGTACTTTTGTTGTTGTCCGACTCTTAAGGACATGTCACCTCTCAATTTACTGATGCTTTTCACATTAATGAAATATTTGAGACTATTCCATTTGTGTGAACAAACTACCCAGTTAGAAAGTATGTTCCTTTTATGTGTCCTCTTCTCCCTCGCTTTCCTCATTGTAAACAAAGCATATGGACCCAGTGACTCTGTGGTCAGTCCTGTTCTACAGTGCTACTATTAAGTTCGCTTTTCACAGAATCTACTGTACATCTATGGTTTATGATTTGGATTAAGTGCACTCTTATTTCCTTTACATAGGCATCTATGATCGTAAAATCAATACACTAATGTTTGATTTATTGGCTTTGATCCAGTGTCTTGCCCACTAATGCCTCACTGTCCATCCAGAATCATGCTGGAAAAGGTCTAACACAGGACAATGAAGAGGCCATGACCCTGCTTCTTGGTGCACGCCATACTTACTCCAGGGAGTGCACTCACCAGGGCAGGGCTGTTGATCTGATAAGTCCTGCTTTATGCTTCATTGTTTCAGTGGATTTTTTTTAAACTATAAACATCAAGTCTGTAGGCATCAGGCATACACTTCCTGCTACTGACACAGTTTTGTTTAAACCAATATTAAAACCCAGTATTAATGGATAACTTCAGAAGGTGACTTGCTTAGGTGGAAGGAAAATGATACCTCAATTTTTAAAAAGGTCTCAAACTTGTCTACTATATTCATTTATTATATTATCAGGTTAATAACTTGTTTTATTTTGTTTTTTAATATAGGTATTAAGAAAGCAAGCCACGACTCCCAATGGATAAATCAGTGCCTGGTGTTCTGAAGTGGGAAAAATAGATTAACTTCAGTAGGACTTATGTGTTTTGAAAAAGAACAGAAATCAACAAAGGAATTTCTGTTTGAACTGTTTTATAACTAAGCACAGAACTGGATTTTGAACATTTAAATTGGATTCGGAAAAATTTTAATATTATTATTCATATTATTTTGTGAACTAACATAATGTTTCAATTCTGTAGTTGCACACTTGGATCTTTCAAAGAAATCCAAATTCCTTATGGTCTTTTTGAAATTATAATACAGAAGAGAAAATATCATTTCAATGAATGAGCCGAAATTACTTTGAACTGGGAATTTTCTAAAGTGCTGAAACTTTCAGTGGACCACCACAATAACTGGTTTATATATGTCCTGGCATCGATTAATTTAGAAATGGGATCCTACTGTGTAACTAGATATGGACACATTTGGTGCTGAGGAAGGAACAAATACATTGGTGTCAAGAAATATTACTATATAGCAAAGAAATGGCAGTATATGTATTCAGATAGTTACATCCCTATATAAAATTTATGTTTACATTTTAAATTAGTAGATAAATTCCTTTCTTTCTGACAAGTGTACAATTTCATTCTGACTTAAGTCAGCTTTTGTTTTGGAACAAATTAAGTTCTTGAACTGCCCAACTGCTCCCTGACATTTGTTGATGCTCCCCTCTACTCTCTAAATTTCCTTTGGGCAGAGACCCTTTAAGTGGCACTGTTTAAAATACCATTCTGGGGACTGGTATACATAGAACCAATGTGTCAATGGGAAGTTATGCTGATGAGATATGATAGCCTATCCAAAGATAATGCACAAGTAGACTGAAATATAAGCCAAAAAAATTTTCTTTCTGACAGAAAATAAAAATCATACAAACAAGTCCCTCAATCCATAACTGTCGCTCAAATACTTTTAAAAACTTAACAAGAAACATCTCAGAATTTTCATATTTTCTACGTTTTAAAAAATATATTCAGCTTTAAAAAAGAGGAATGCTAAAGAAAAGTTAAGTTATCCAGAATAGATGACATAATATGTGTGGATCCAGAAACCTTCTCCCAAGTCATCCAGGAATCAGTCATACATGTTCATGTGTGTGTGTGCGTGTGTGTGTTTGTCTGAAATATAATCGAAATTAGCCGAGCACATAGCATTACATACTTGAGGGGTTGGTGAATAAGGGGAAAAAGTACTTTCTGCAAAACCAAGGATGTGCTGCATAATGAGACAGCTGTGATTTTATTTTAAACTGTGAAACGATGTGCCACAACAGAATTTGGAGAATTTCTCTTTTTCCTAGATTCAAAAGGTGCAGAAAGAAATTAAATTACACTTTTAAGCTAGTGGTGCTTAAGCTGAAGTTTTCCTACATTAACCAGCGTTAAAATCTCAAGCAAGGTATTTCAAGTGCCAGGACACATCAGGTAGAATTTAAAAATGAGTTGGCATCCCTGTATTATATATAGGTCATGGAGTTGTAAAGTCAACACCATTCTGCACTCATTTGGTGCCTAGCATGTTGAGAGGGGTTAGAGATGGACAGTCATTGAGGGGCAGGTAATAGAGGGCCACAGAATCCACATCTACCAGGGCACACGCTTACCAACAGAGAATACAAACAGCTTAACAGAGGCCAGAACTTTCACTGGGCAAGTATCTGAGCTCTGGGAGAGCCTCTTTGATGTACCTCTTTGCCTTAAATTGTTTGTTAGTTTTAAGATTGTAGAATGATCCTTTCTTTTAAACTGTAATCTTTTCAAATATTTTAACATACTTGCTTTTTAAAAAAAACTACTGTCAGTATTAGTACTGAGCCAGACTGGCATCTACAGATTTAAGATCTACACTTTCATCAAGATTCTTACCCCTGTATTAAAAGCTAGCCAATAGCATGGCCTTTGGATAAACATGAGATGACACATTTACTATCATTCACTGGGCCCTCCATCTGTCCATTCATCATCTAGGGGCCTCATATATGCCAGGCATTCACAGGCTGGGCATTGTGATATAAAAAAGGTTGTCTCTAACCTCAATGAAGTATTAAAAATGTCATTACTACACTTTAGGTTCATCTTATTTCATTTTTTAACAACTATATGTCTAAAAAATTATATTTTAAGCACTATTGTTTTTCATGACTACATTTTATTTTAAAAATAAGTTAAAAATTAATAGTTGTATGCATGTATGTGTTACTAATAATTAAAAATATGTTTCCAATCCCTAAAATGTCTGCCTTTTAAATATAACATGTACCATTTGGTTGATAAGGGGAAAAATTTCAAATAGGAGGCTAAAGATTCTCACTTATTCCTTATGTAAGCAATCTACCCATTCAGTTACCCTAAACACTACCAAATGGTTCACAAGTCTTGATCTACCACTAGATACTTATGAGCCCCAAGGGAGCTCTTCCCTGAATAACCACAAAAACTCACAGAAAATGATTACCTGGTAAAAATTATCCATTAATAAGATAGGCAATCCAGCCTTCCCAAACTCTAAATTTAAAAAAAAGTTTAAATAAAAAGTAGAAATGATACAAACAATATTGAGTACTGAAAAGAGTGGATTTTAAGCTAAAAAAGATGTGAAAAAATGGGCTAAGTAGAAAAATAATTTAGTAAGTCTTCCATATGCCATTATTAGTGGGTTCATAATTATTCAGACCACAGTCTGGATTAAAGATGTCCTGACCTTGGAGGCTAGGATTATCTCCCAAGAGTACAAACACATATGAATCCAGAACTTGTCTGTTTCCAGGAAATCTTTATATTTTTACACAATAATTTTATTCACAATTTCAATCACTAGGCATTATCTATAATAATGAAGAATATATTTTTTCTCTTTGAAGCTTCAGAGGATAATCACCTTCAGAAGCATTCTCAATATTTAGATTCTAGAGGAAACACAGATCCTTAAAATTGTCATGGCACTGAGAATTCATCTTCAGCAAATTGTGTGAAAATGAATTTCTTGTCAGAAGATACCTTATTTTTAAAGTAACTTGTTTTGATAGTAGCAATATAGTAACTGATAAGTAAAGATTACCCTTTTTTATATTTTTTATATTTAAAATTCATATTCACAATTAATATATTCGAACAGCAGCCATACAGGATGGGACAAAAGTAGGTTTACAGTTGTGCGTATGGAAAATAATAAAATAATAAATAATAATAAAATAATAAACTGTGTCTCTTATACTCACAACTATAAACCTACTTTTGCCACATGCTGTATTTCATTTCCAGCTATGAAAAGTCCTGGGCCACTTTTAAACACTTCAAGCTCGAATGGTGCTGAATTATTTCAACTTGAATGTAAAATGTGTTGTCTTAGTTCACAGGATATAAACGTTTAATTAATATATAACTGCTTGCTACTAACTACATGTCATTTGGTAATGTAATATTTTTACTGAAGATTTAGTTTCTTCCAAATTTTTCAGGAATCCTATTTGTAAAACACCTGTAACTTTTTTGAAGAGCTCTTATTTTAAACGCCCAGACGCTGGCTTTATATTCTTTCCTACACTCTCACATTCTTTTATTGTATGCCTATACTACGAGTGCAAAATTATATAAAACATGCCTTGAATAAATGATTTCAAGTATCCATAGTGGTTATTTGTTGTTTTGTATAAATACATGATATGACTTTCATTTTAGATTAAAGTTTTAAAGCCATATATATATATGGCTGGTGGTTTTGCTTAGTTCCCGCTTGTATTAACAAATGGTTTAAAAAGCTCACATGACTTGAAATTTGTCTATGATGGATAAAAAAATCTAGCTAATGTTTTACAAAATAAACTATCATACATGAGTGAATCCTAGCTTTTGTCACCATTACCAACCACTTTAAGGATACAGAGCAGGCATTCTGAGAACACCCACACTTTTAATTAGTATTTATAAGAAATATGCATAAGCATATATACACTCAGGACATATCCATCTCAAGCTACAAACTATTTATATAAATAAATCGTTGCTATCATAGTTATCCTTTTTGAATGTGTACCAGATTAACCTGGAAACCGGTAACCTGAGAGACCAAACCAGTCTCAAACTGGGGACACGTGTTTTTTTGGGGGAGGGGAATTCACAAAACCCACAAAACAATTCACCTTTAAAGAGTTCTTGCAGGTAAAACAGATGAGTGGATAAGAAAGCAGTGGTACGTTTACACAATACAATACAACTTGGCCAAAAAATAAAGGCACTCTTACCCTGTGCAACAGCATGGATGGACCTGGAGAGCATTATGCTAAGTGAAATAAGCCAGCCAGAGAAAGACAAGTACCATAGGATTTCGCTCACATGTGTAATCTAATGAACAAAACGAACTAACAAAACTAACAAGCAAAATAGAGACAGATTGTTTAGCCCTTTGAGTTGTACGAACGTTCATGTATGTCCTCGTGCCTCCTGAGCATCCAGAGTACGATCGTAACAAAAATTTTTATTTTAAAAATGTGTAAGGCAACATTAAAAAAAGGTAAATATATGTTCGTCTTGTTTCCATAAATTGGTTATCAAACAAACATGATTTTAAGTTCATAAAACTGGAACTGGAACTAATTTCATTTTTTTGAAAAAAACAACTCACTCCCAGGGGTCAGCGAGCATGAAAAAAACTCACTACACAAAAGGTTAATAAAGAGTAGACTGATAGATGGAGGGTGAGAAAGGAAGGAATTGAACAAAAAAGAAAAATAAAAGAAAAAACTTCATTCTTTTGGTTTAGTATTTCCATGAGGAAGGAAGCTTTGTTGCCTGCAGATTTCAGTACTCACTTTTTTTTTTTTTTTGACAGTGACAGAGTCAGAGAGAGGGACAGACAGGAAGGGAGAGAGATGAGAAGCATCAATTCTTTGTTGTGGTTTCTTAGTTGTTCGTTGATTGCTTGTTCATTGATTGCCTTCTCATATGTACTTTGGGGGGTTACAGCAGAGTGAGTGACCCCTTGCTCAGGCCAGCGACCTTGGCTCCAAGCCAGTGACCTTTGGGCTTCAAGCCAGCGACCCATGGGGTCATGTCTGTGATGCCACTGTCAAGCCAGCGACCCTGCACTCAAGCTGGTGAGCTCACGCTCAAGCTGATGAGTCTGTGCTCAAGCCAGCGACCTCGGGGTTTTGAACCTGGTCCTCCACATCCCAGTCTGACATTCTAGCCATAAGTATTCATTTACACAGCTTGTGGATCAGAAAGAAAATGGCATTAATGTGTTGCTCAAGTTTGAAAAATCCAGGGGAAGGCATTTCATAGGCACAGGCTGAGTTCGTATGTCAAGTCAAGGAAGCAGGGTCAAGTAAGAGAGTGGCTGCTCCAAGTCAGATCACATGACTACATTTCGGCTTTATGCATGTGTGTGAGAAAAAGGTGGGGAAAGGAAAATGGTTCTCCAGAGGAAGTGGTGAATTATTATGAATATTTTCAGTAAGATTACTGGCAGCCAACAATCCACCTACTGTACTTATTTTCAGTAAAAAGCTTAATAAAGTCAACATTTGCATAATCCAACTCAAAACCTTTCCTTCCAAGCTGCTCATCCACCTGATTTCTGTTAAGAGAACTCCATAGTCTCAGTATCTAAAAGCTGACTTTTCTACAAGAAAGATGGAATGCCACTTTATTCTCCCTTTGCACATTATTTCCGTCACTTACTGCCAAGCTCTAAGCAACCTTCTCCCTCCCACTCCACCGTCAGTGTTTCATGAAGTCTTAGCAGGGCATTTCAGAAGGGAAGCTCGTCTTTACAGGTGAGAGAAGATCACAGTTTCTTCTAATTTAACCAGTCACAATGGCGTTGCAAAAAGGGTCAATCCAAAAAAAAAGGGGGGGGGGAGGAACAATAAAGGAGCCATACTTTTAAGGTTTTGTTCCTCCATTCCCAATGACCCCCTCTGGTCATCAGTGAGAGACTCTCTAGAAGGGATACCTTAGGAAGGGGGCAATGCACTCCTCATTTCTTTCTTTTTTTTTTTTTTTTTTTTTACAGAGACAGAGAGAGTCAAAGAGAGGGATAAACAGGGACAGACAGACAGGAACAGAGAGATGAGAAGCATCAATCATTAGTTTTTCGTTGCGCATTGCAACACCTTAGTTGTTCAGTGATTGCTTTCTCATACGTGCCTTGACCACAGGCCTTCAGCAGACTGAGTAACCCCTTGCTGGAACCAGCAACCTTGGGCTCAAGCTGGTGAGCTTTTGCTCAAACCAGATGAGCCCTCACTCAAGCTGGCAACCTCTGGGGTCTTGAACCTGGGTCTTCCGCATCCCAGTTGATGCTCTATCCACTGCGCCACCGCCCAGTCAGGCTGCACTCCTCATTTCTGTTAGTTACATTGTGCTTTTGACACATTACAGGCTCTGTAGAGTGGGTGCAGCTCCAAGGTCAAGTAAGGGGGCAGGAAAACCTCAGAGAAAAGCACAGCAAAGTACTAGTGTTCTGGAAGAACTGCAGTGAATAATGAGAGGCTAGGGTGAGAGTGACAAGTAGTCAGTACACCCGACCCTCTCTCAGTATTGTCTCTTGGTGCTCTCACCATTTCTTTTCATCTAGGGCATGGAAAACTGTACATGACATCATCCTAGGGTTATGAGACAGGTGTACAGGAATGACATCTCATCCCAGAGGTTTTTGAACCTGAGTTTGAGAGCAACAGTAACTGCTAAATTTGCTTTGCAGAGAAGAGATCTAAAGGGATGAGGTCAGAAGGATGGGATGGAAAATATACATATGGTGCAACTTCTCCACTCACTTAGGCAAGCTGCTCTCTGGAAAATGACCTAGTAAGCCAACATTGTTTCCAAGGCCAAGGCTGAGCAGAGATGCCTTTCAGTCCACAGGGAGTTATCCTGTTATTCTTTCAGAGTTTGAGAAGGTTTATCAGGAGCTAGGCACACATAACCTTATTCCCTCATCCCTTCTGCCCACTTTTTCCCAGGGGAATACTTCTGAATATTAGAGATGTGGAAAAAATGACATTCTTCTCTTCTCTCTTCTCACGTAGGGATTTCACAATTTAGCTACAGGGGGCCCTCTGGAATTCTTTCTCTCTCAATGATCAACAAGAGGCCAATGTGAGTACTTTAACCTCAAACACTGGTCTCATTTGAATGTGCCAGAAAAAAATATCTAAGAGTGGATTTGGCCTAACACAATATTTTGGATCTTCACTCAAAACCAGTATTTCTATCCTGGTGACACTAAAATCACTTATGTTGGTTGTCATCAATATATACTATTCATCTCACTGATGTAACTACTAAGGTAACAGTTTCTTAGTATTATTAAATATCTATTATAGTTGGTATTCAAATTTTGCCAATTGTCTTATAACATTTTTTTTAACATTTTTAATTTTTTTAAGTTGGATTTTTTGGATCAGGATCAAACAGGGACCACACACTGATTTTGACTTTGTTTTAAGTATTTAAAAAAATATGTATTTCCCTTTTATTATTTTTTCTTTGTTTTGCTACTAATGTATGTGAAAAAGTAGGTATTTTTAATAGAATACCTATTGCCTTATAGAAATTCACATTCTGGATTTGCAGATTTTATTCTAGTAGTGTTATTTAATATATTCTTCTGTTCCTTTTACGTCCTACTATAAAAATTAGATCTAGATCTGGAGACCTGACAGATATGTTAGGTTTGTGGTCCTTCATAACTGTATCACATGAGGAAGCCCATGACATCGAGCTGTCTTTTGGTCATGTTAAGAATAAGCCTTGGGTTCAGTCTGATTCACTCACTACAAAATCCTCCATCAGATGTTTACCTCATTTTAGCAGCCATTAATGATCACTAATAGACCTGTTATCAGTTATCAAAATCAGTGATTTTTTTTTAAAGAACTGAGAGTATTTCATAATGCTTTTTCATTTGAAGTGAACTATTTGTTTCTTCCATTAATGTACTTTATTAAATTAAATAACATTTAATATGAAACTCGATAACTGACCTTTCCCCCTCCCCCCTTTGAGTAATTTGAGATAGTTCTGGAACCTTATGAAAGACATTCAAGGTGCTGTGCTCTTTCAGAAGGAAAGCCAAAATGTTGTTTTTGGAGCTGTTTTTGTCATGTGCATGTGTATTTTCCCCCATCATTGTCAAATGTAATTTTAACCTTACACAAATGATCTGATGATTTGAAGTATCATGGGAACACTTTGACCTAGAACATTTTCAAAGAGGTTGGTTACTGGAAATACAAGCTAAGGACACTTGGCAAGGTGGTTATATTACATACTTTAAATCTCTACACACGTACATAGCTTCCTTCTTCCTCAGATTTTTCCGTTTTAAATTTAGTTTTTTGATTTCTTGTAAAATTTAAGTGCCCTACCTGACATTCAAGGCCTTCCTTTATCAGACCCCAATTCCCACGCAGGGTTTAGTACTCTGCCACTTCTGCACATTCTCACCTATGGCCCAACCAGACAACTGACTGCTTCCCTTAGACCTCATGGGCCCCCGGGGTCAAGTCCTTCCCCTTGAATCACACAGGGACCTGACTTCTCTATCTCAAGGTGTGTCTTTTTTATAGATTCACATATACACATACTCTCTTAGACTTCTAGTGTACAGCTACTGTTTCTTGGCTAATATTTTGTTTTCCCATGTTAAAGGAAATTAGCCCCTAATTTGGCATTGTTAATCTTGGGTTCCTACATGGGTCAGTAGATAGCTCCAGGTCCCAAACCAGATGAATTCAATGATGCTTCTCTTAAAGTTTTCATTGTAAACAAACTGACTAAAACACTGATAATGGTTAGAAATGATTAGTTGGCAGGCAGGTGAGTTTCTCAAGATTTAATAGCTAATTACTTAATGCCTGTCAAAGAACCCTAACTGTGTAATACCTATAGAATCCTAGCGGTAAATATGGCATGATTAGGTTTTAGTGTTTATTTTGTTGTTTTCTTGGTATTTCCAACCCTCTCTTCTTTCTCACTATACCCATTGGTCATTTCTCCAAATCCATATCTACTCAGGAACAAATATTAAAAAAAAACCCACAAGTGCCAGACAAGTCCTTAAATGTATCTGTATGGCTGTTTCCTCTGCCTTCAAAAGAACAAACAAAATTGGAACTGGAGAGAGAGACAGAGAGAGAGAGAGAGAGAGAGAGAGAGAGAGAGAGAGAGAAGAGTGGGAAGTGAAAACTGGAAAAAAAAAATGAGCCCTGGCCGGTTGGCTCAGTGGTAGAGCGTCGGCCTGGCGTGCAGAAGTCCCGGGTTTGATTCCCGGCCAGGGCACACAGGAGAAGCGTCCATCTGCTTCTCCACCCCTCCCCCTCTCCTTCCTCTCTGTCTCTCTCTTCCCCTCCCGCAGCGAGGCTCCAGTGGAGCAAAGATGGCCCGGGTGCTGGGGATGGCTCCTTGGCCTCTGCCCCAGGCACTAGAGTGGCTCTGGTCGCAAAAGAGCGACACCCCGGAGGGGCAGAGCATCACTCCCTGGTGGGCAGAGCGTCGCCCCTGGTGGGTGTGCTGGGTGGATCCCGGTCGGGCGCATGCAGGAGTCTGTCTGACTGTCTCTCCCCGTTTCCAGCTTCAGAAAAATACAAAAAAACAAAAACAAAAAAATGGTTAGAAAGAGGAAGAACAAGAATTTTGAGAGGTTGAAGATGCTGAGTGCAAGGTTCTCTGTTTTTTCACCAATGGGTAAGTTGTCATTCAACAGTCCTGGATACTTTTCAGTCCTCCTGAAGAAAGAGGTAAGAGAATCTGGATCTTTTATGTGAAGATGAGGATGAAGGAGGAGAAACCAGAAGAATGCAGAGGAGAGTGGGGCTTGCAATGTCTGGGGTCTTACACTCCAGCCTGTGACTTCAGTGTTCAGGACTGAAGGACCAAGGCCAGGTGGAAATGTATGAAAAATAACAAAGCATGGGTGAAGACCTTGCTGGTTATCAGTTCCTTAAAATGACCTGCAGTTCCAGTAAGAAGAACGAGTGATAGGATTATGAATGATGGGATTATCAAGAACAGACCTTCCTAGAAATCAGGCATTTGTCACATGAAAGCTAAAGCCATAAAGGTGTATCAGATGTAAGAATCTAACTTTGGGGAGCACGTGTTTTGGTTGCCTCTGTTGGGGACACTGCTCCGCCGGCTGAATAAATCCTACTTCCTTCATCAAGTTGTTTGGGCGTTTTTTGTCCTCCTTTGCTTTCTGCAATGAGGGGGAGAAAAAAATAAAGCAACCCATGAGAAAAACCAAAACAAAAAAACCCTTACTGTGAGCACAATCAAATTGTAAGTGAATAAAGTTAATGGGAAATTCCCTACAAATAAGGCAGTGCTGGAACCAATGTTTTATTTTCTTTATTCTTTCCACTTAGCTATAACTATCACATTTCTTTTATTTCTAACTGTAGTGGCTTTAACTTCCAGGACAATGTTAAATAGAAATGTAGTAACAATATAATAATGGTGAACTTTGTTATGCTTTTTCACTTCCAATATTTCTTCATTAAACTCAACATTGGCTTCTAATCAAAGATACCCATTTTCATGTTGAGATATTATCCTTCTATTGCCAGTTTTATAAGTTTTTTGTTTAAAAATAGATAGATTAATAAATCACAAGTCTTTTTATTGGAATAAAAAAAATTTATTAGTCTTATTAGAATAATATATTTAATCAAATTCAGTTCCTAAAATGTAATTAGTCATGGAAATACTAGACAACTTTGAAAAATATAGAGAATACAGTATTATTTAACATTTTAATGTCCACATTTATAAATAATTTGGCCCCTCCCACCCACCCTCTATAATCTTTATTAGGTTTAGTTAATGTCAAGAGTATCCAAGCTTCAGTAAAACTGGCAGCATGATGTAGTTGCTAACAACACAGGTTACCTAAATTCACATCCTCGCTTCACCACTTACAGGCTATGTGACATTGAATAAGTCACCTAACCGCTCAAGATCAGAGTGATGAAACAGAATGTAAATACTACATGTAGAGGCTCTGAACAGGAACACAGGACAGGGACAGAGGTCACTGCCCTGAGGCAAGAGCCAGAGCAGCCTTTCTGACAAAACTACTGAGCACAGTACTGTGCTGAACACAGCATAATAGGGATGGAATTAGCAATTCTCATTAATCAAGAGGTGGCAATATTTGAGCTACTTCCTTGCCCTTTTATCTGCTCTAAAGAAGTTCCTCATTCCTGTCTCCCCTTCCTGACTTCCTCATTCTCATCCCTGCTTCCATCTGTGCATATCAATAAATACCCCTAAAGACTGGGGGTCAGGGCCATCTCATGAAACCTGAATAGGGGATTGGGAGGTGGTCTCCCCCAGGTCCCTCGGTGCATGTCATGTGGTCTTTGAGTAGTCATTGTCTCTGTGGCAACTATAAACCTGCATAGGGTAGGAATAGAACGACTGACAAACACTGAGAGCAGAAAAAAAAGGAAAAAAAAGTTTGCCACTTCGTATTTTTATAGCTACAGTCAAAATATGTACTTTAAAGCAGATAAACATATACACCTGCCTATTCTTACATTTATTGCTATAAAGATAAATCTTAAGAAAGATAATACTACCAACTAGTATTTTAGTAGTAGAGTAGAGAGAAATATTCTGAGAGAGGGAATATATTAATTTAATCATCAATCAGAATAAGGAGTAAATAGATACCTGTCCAAAGCAGGGTTTGACAAATACAGAGGACTAGCTAAATCAGGCACACATCTGTTTTTGTAAATAAAGTTTATCTAAATATAGCCAAGCTAATTTGTTTACATATTGACTACCTCTGCTTATGTGCAACAATATCAGAGTCAAGTAGCTACAACATAGATCTTATAGGCTGCAGAGCCTAGAATATTTACTGTATTGCCTGCTATAGAAAATATTTGCTGACTCTTGTTCTAAAGCAATAAAATATTAAGTATAGCATATAAAATTATAATATAAAAATAGCCTCTATTAAAATATATAAATATTTTGTATTAGAAAAGAATCACTGACACAAAAGTTACTTTAAATCAGGGGTCTCAAACTCGCGGCCCGCCCACCAATTTTGTGCAGCCCACAGACTAATCAAACTTCGTGGATTAGTCTGCGGGCCAGTCTGCGGGCCGCACAAAATTGGTGGGCGGGCCGCATGCGGCCCGCAGGCCCGAGTTTGAGACCCCTGCTTTAAATGCATGGCAATGTGACTGCAAGCCAACCTCAATAGAAACACAGTCAGAAAACAATGAGATCTTTCATAGTAATGGGAGAAAATAATTACTAACCAAGATTAGTTACCTTTGTAAAGCCAGTAGCCACAGCCACCATTACAGCCGCCAGGCCTATGCAGGTTTGCATTTGATTCAGACAGACAGTAATGAAACAACGGAGTCAAGAACTGGTAGGCCATTAGTTTTAATCCTAGCTTGCACCCAGTGGGCAAGAAATACACAGTCGGAAAACACTTCCCTTTCCATTCAGGGCTCCCAAAGCCACTGATTTATCTGAGTTTCCTAGAATCAAAAGTTTCTACCTCACCAGCCTTATTCACCTCTGTTCCCCATCTCCTTCTCTCTGCACAAACTCTGCACAAACTGGCTTCTCCTTCAGCACTCCGCCATCTTGGCTGCTTCTCCTCCCCTCCATGTGGCCTTTCTCTGCTCTCCTCCAGCATGGGCTCCTCTGCCCATTTTATAGTGTAGAAATCAAAACCTTTAATCCAACATACAAACAAGGAAATCTCTGATACAAAGTCACTTATCTGAGACATAATGGGACACCACCCCACATCATGCAACAGTCAAGGGTGTGGGGAAAAGTTTAGTCTTAAAACTAAGTCTTAGGCTATAAGGACCCTGCCTGCTTACAGCCTGTCCCCCACACTCAATGCAAACTATAAGCGAGAAAATATATATATCATATCATATTTACAAATTATTTGACCAACATTCCACCTCTTTTGCTTGCTTCACAATCTAAACAACAGGCATAGTCCTGCACAAGGAAATTAGGTGCATTACACAAATTACAAAATCATGACAAATTATATAATTCCAACAATTACAAAGGTACATTTCACCAATCTCTGAGCACATTGCCAAAAGCAAAAAATGTCCTCGGCCTTCTTTCTAGCCATTTGAAAAGCTTCTTGGGGCAGGGGGAGGAACTCCAGCAAAGCCGCCCCCCACCCCCATCAGGGTATTTCACATTGTCCAAAATCCGTAAGTCCATCCAACAAAGGAGCCAGTGCCCACTGCGGTCATGGTCCAGGAATCAGTCCATGCACATGAGGCCTCAGCCACCCCCTTCATCCCTGCCGTCCTGGCAGGTAGGTCTTACACTGTCCCAAGGAGGAGCACGTGGCAATGACAGTCAGCATTTCCATCTCTGCTCCAGAGAGCATGATGGCATCCCCCAGCCCTATGTCCCAAAATAGCAGACCTACCAGAGGCATAGTAGGTATTTCTTACTACTGGGCTCTCACCTTCTGAGACTGCAGATCACAACTCAAGCCCAATTCTCCTCATCCTCCAAAGAGGAACTAAAAACATCAGTTCCTGCCACCAGGCTTGAGCCCTGGGCCGCCACCTTCTGCTCCGCGGGCCTTGCAGCCCCAGCCCAGGCCTCAGCCCTGGCCTCCTGCTGCTGCTGGCTGTCCATGTCCAGGGCAATTTGCAGCTCATGAACCTGTGATTCCTTCTCCAGCAGCTGCTCCATTTCTAAGTGAATCTCACGAACCCGGTCAGCCACCTCCGGTGCTTGCTCCAGCTAAGGGTCAGCATCTCTTTCTCCCACGTTTGCTCCAGCTCCTTCCACTGCTCGGTTTGCAGGTTTAATCCTAGCTTGCACCCAGTGGGCAAGAAATACACACAGTGGGAAAACACTTCCCTTTCCATTCAGGGCTCCCAAAGCCACTGACTTATCCGAGTTTCCTAGAATCAAAGGTGTCTACCTCACACCAGCCTTATTCATCTCTGTTCCCCATCTCCTTCTCTCTGCACAAACTCTGCACAAACTGCTTCTCTTTCAGCACTCTGCCATCTTGGCTGCTTCTCCTCTCCTCCACGTGGCCTTTCTCTGCTCTCCTCCAGCATGGGCTCCTCTGCCCCATTTCATAGTGTAGAAATCAAAACCTTTAATCCAATATACAAACAAGGAAGTCTCTGATACAAAGTCACTTATCTGAGGCATAATGGGATTCCTCATGAGAGTACACCACCCCACATCATGCAACAATCAAGGGTGTGTGGAAAAGTTTAGTCTTAAAACTAAGCCTTAGGCTATAAGGACCCTGCCTGCTTACAGCCTGTCCCCCACACCCAATGCAAACTATAAGCGAGCAAACATATATATCATATTTACAAACTTATTTGACCAACAACTATATTAAGCAATAATGATAATGTCTAATTTGGAAATAAAGTTATAAGGAACAACTAAAATACTTGACAAATGCATATAAAATAAAAAAGTGATAAGGAGTTAGGAAACCTACATTTTGCTAATAGAATTACTGAGATTAATTTATATTTTAAGAAAATATTCACTTAAAGAATTTTAAGGCAGTTACAAAAAGAAATTCCAAAATAGCAGAGAGGGAAAATAGGAAAAAAACTTTAACTGTAATTGAATAAATTAAGGAAAATAGAATACCAGAAGCCTAGAAATCACAATGTATCCATGTGTCAGACATGACTAAAGAGCACACTAAGAAAATACTGTATACCTTACTTAAGCAAACCATTACCCAACTAATTTAGAGGAAAAGTACAAAACACAAATATGTAAAATAAGACTCTAAAACCAGTAGCCACGGCCACCATCACAGCCACATGGCCCATGCCGGTTCACATTTGATTCGGACAGAAGGTAGTGAAACAGTGGAGCCAAGAACTGGTGGGCTATTAGATTTAATCCTAGCTTGCACCCAGACTGGCAAGTAAAAACACACACTGGGCTCCAAAACCCACTCACTAAGTGTTTACAAAGATACTGACTTATCCGAGTTTCCTAGAATCAAAAGTTTCTACCTCACCAGCCTTATTCACCTTTGTTCCCTATCTCCTTCTCTCTGCACAAACCCTGCACAAACTGGTTTCTCCTTCAGCACTCCACCATCTTGGCTGCTTCTCCTGGCCTCTTCCACGTGGCCTTTCTCTGTTCTCCTACAGCATGAGCTCCTCTGCCCCATTTTATAGTGTAGAAATCAAAACCTTTAATCCAATATACAAACAAGAAGTCTCTGATACAAAGGCACTTATCTGAGGCATAATGGGATTCCTCATGAGAGTGGACCACCCCACATCATGCAATCAGTCAAGGGTGTGGGGAAAAGCTTAGTCTTAAAATTAAGCCTTAGGCTATAACGACCCTGTCCTCCACACACAATGCAAACTATAAGTGAGCAAACATATATATCATATTTACAAACTTATCTGACCAACAAAGACAAAAGAGTTAACTACCCCAAAACTGCAGAAGTAATTTTAAAAATCAAGAGATTATACTATTTATAGTTCTGCAAATAAAACATATATCATAAATGACATGGTCACAATATTTTTTAACTGATTTTGAGAGACTGAGAGAGAGAAGACAAAAAGGGAGTAAGAGAGACAAAGGGAGGTGAGAAGTATTAACTCACAGTTGCTTCACTTTAGTTGTTCACTGATTGCTTTCCTATATGTGCCTTAACCGGGGGGCTCAAGCAAAGCCAGCAACCCCTTGCTCAAGCCAGTGACCTTGGGATCATGTTGATGATCCTGTGCTCAAGCTAGTGACTTCAGGGTTTCAAACCAGGTACCACAGTGTTCCAGGTCAACACTTTAATCACTGGCCACTATGACTCAGGTGAAATGGTTACATTAAAAACAAAACAAAACAAAACAAAAACATAAATTGAATTCTGCTGCAAACCAGCATGGCTAGTAATTCCAGGTCCTAAGTGAGAATGGCACAGAATTAAGAAAATAGGCTTAGAGTAAAAGGGTGGACTCGGAGGCCTCTGCAATGCTGATGGCAAGAACAGAGCATGCTCAACACCTGCTTCCTGCTTTATTTATATGGCAACTTGGCCATTAGCAAATCAAAGAGATCTCTGATCACCTTTCCAAGGCAACCCAAGAATTTTACCAAGTGCAGAAAACCCCCACCATACATAACATATTAACTTCACAAAATAAAGGATAAAAGAAACCTGCCTCCAGTCTTCCTGGGGACAGGGGGGGCAGGATAAGTACAAACAATCCAGCACCATAGCAAAATAGCCTTTAGCAACTTCACAGAACAGGTGAGGTGGGGGTTGGGCAGACTACTGTCAGCTTACTCCCACATCCCCACACCTCTGTCCCTGAAAAATCTAAACTGCAAAGACCCTGTTGGCTTTCAGTCCCCAACAGAATTTAGGCAAAAATCTAAACAGATAAATTAATAGAAAAAAGATAAAGAAAGCTGTCAAAATGAACCAGGATGAATTTTTTTTCAGTTACTAATTCTTTAAAAAACAAAACAGAAAAATCATAGTTATTTTCATAAATGCTTCAAAGGCACTGAATAAAGCTCGGCATGTAGTCTTAATTTCAAAATAATACAGCTCAGTAACAGGGATATATCTTAACATAAAACGTATTGAGCTACATCTAAAAGTCAACTTCATGCTTTTGGGGAATGTAAAGCCAGCAGCCACGGCCAGGGCCACCATCAGAGCCGCCCGACCCATGCAGGTTCGCACTGGATTTGGACAGTCGGTAAAGAAACAGCGGAGCCACAAACTGATGGGCCATAGTCTTTAATTCTAGCTTGCACCTGGCGGGCAAGTAAAAATACACACTGGGCTCCAAAACCCACTCACATTCAGTGCTCACAAAGCTACTGACTTATCCAAGTTTCCTAGAATCAAAGGTTTCTAGCTCACCAGACTTATTCACCTCTGTTCCCCATCTCCTTCCTTCTCCAGCATCAAACTGCACAAACTGGCCTCTCACTCAACACTCCGCCATCTTGGCTGCTTCTCCTGGCCTCCTCCACGTGGCCTCCTTCTGCTCTCTGCTCTGCTCTCTCCTCTAATGATAATCTCAGGAACCAAGAGAGCAAGCCCCGCTCCGTCCCCATTTTATAGTGTAGAAATCCAAACTCTTAATCCAATATACAAAATAGGGAAGTCTCTAATACAAAGTCACTTCTCTGAGGCATGATTGGATTGTACCACCCCACATCAAAAAAGGGTAGGAAAGGCTTAATCCCAAAACCAAGCCCCAGGCTACAAGGATTCTGCCTGCCTTTAGCCCACCCCAACACACATTAATATCACCTGGGTGACGGCCTCCTCGTGGGCAGCGCCATCTTTAACAAAGTGAGCATAATACATTTTATCTGCCCAACAGGGAAAAACTAGGAGTATTCTCATTAATGCCAAGAACAGACAAGGAAGTCCACTTTCAGTTTTATTATCTTATGAAGCACTAGAGGTACTAGCCATTATAATTAGATAAACATTTTAAAATTAGGAGCAGGTAAAAGGATCATTATGTTAAAATGATAAAATTTAGAACCTGCAAAAATCAAAAGAAACAACGGAATGATTTTTATTTGTTTGTATTTTTCATGAGTGAGAAGTGGGAAGGCAGAGGGACAGACTCCTGCATGTGCCTGACTGAGATCCACCCGGCATGCCCACTAGGGGGTGATGCTCTGCCCATCTGGGGCATTGCTCCGATGCAACCAGAGCCATTCTAGTACTTGAGGCGGAGGCCATGGAGCCATCCTCAGCGCCCAGGCCAACTTTGCTCCAATGGAGCCTTGGCTGAGGGAAGGGAAGAGAGAGACAGAGAGGAAGGAGAGGGGGAGGGGTGGAGAAGCAGATGGGCACTTCTTCTGTGTGCCCTGGCCAGGAATCAAACCCGGGACTTCTATACACCAGACTGACACTCTACCATTGAGCCAACCAACCAGGGCTGAAAGAATGGAGTAATTATTAAAAACAGTAAGAGTTCTGTAAGATGGCTGAAAACAAAAATAAACTGTCAGTATACAGTAGTTCATTGCCTTCCTATATATACCAACAATAACCAGTTAGAAGGTTAAATAAAGATCAGACATTATTTAAAACATGAATAAAAGAAAATACCATTTGGAAAAAATCAGTCAAAAGACTAATAACAAAATAGACATTCTTTGCAAATAATAACAGGCAAAGCACTTATTTCTCTAACATATGAAGAGCTCCTACAAACCAATAACAAAAAAGTTAAAAGTCCCAAATAAATACAGTAAAATACAGGTCATAGAAATGAAAATACAAATGACTATGCTGATTAATGACACTTCAAATTAATGACAATACAATTCAAACGGGCCCAATACAATCCTAATGCTGCCCAGTAATACTGTTTCTTATTTCATTTATTCTCATAATTTTCCAAGAGCATTCATACCTTCTCCTCTATAATAAAACATCACCTTCTCTCCCACTCTCATTCTACACTGTTATTATCCAAGTAACACGTGAACTATTCTAATAGCCTCCTAACTGGTAGCTGCAGCTATTCAACTATAGGGAGTCATTAATAAACTGAAAAAAAACCCCCCAAAAACTTGAACATATCTATGATTATTTATTCAAAACAATAATACTCATTCAAATACTTATAGAATATGTATTCAAAAAGTAATATTTAACTGAGGATTTACTATGTGCTAAGAGCTGTGTAAGTCTGGGACATGGCAGAGAAAACAACAAAGTCTTTGCCCTCACAAAACATGGGGAGACTGACAACCGTTATAAGTATATATGTCAGATGATAAATGTCATAGAGAAAAATCAAGCAAGGAAGAAGCAACTATAACCAGTTGATGTTTTTGAAGGGCAGTCACAGAAGCTCTCCCTATATAGATACCATTTACAGAGACCTGTGAAATTGACGGACAGAGGCTTATAGACATCAAAGTGGAGAACATAAATTCAAGCACTAAAATGGGTAGGTAAGTTCTACACATTCATAATGCAATTATAGTGCTAATCTTTAAAATATTGATGGGCCTCAAAACGTCTCCTTTATCACAGGTTGTGCATATGATAAAAAAAAATTCAAAAATAGTTCATGTCTATTTCAGAACTATTGAACTAAGTTGGTTGTTGTTAGTATATGTGAAGACTGTGAACTTCTGTCCACAATAGAGAGGGCTAAGCCGCACACTGAATATTCATGCCATGTTTAGTTTAAAAATAAACACAAATAACCTTCCTCCACTCATTGACCCTCTAAATTTTGGCTGTTTTTACTGAAAAACATCCTTTTAATTTTATCCTGAAAACAACAGGGAGAATGACTTTCTTTCAAAACAAGTTTTCCCTTGAAGAGAAACACATGTTCAAAGAACAAACAACATTCCAGTATCTGACTTAAGGCTACTTAATCTTTGCAGAATGATGTCATGCTTAGGCTACTGAACATATTTCTGCATATACCATTTCTTCTACAATTCTATAATTGAGGCCTATTCATGGAAGCAGACCCATCCTTTTATGCAACTAGAGAACAATAAAGAGAACATGTTTGAAGTACAAATACTTTCCAGGTCACAAATAATTTCTAAGAGTAATCCAAATTAATATTCCTATTTTTTAAAAAAAAATTTACAAGCTAAATTTAAACTTCCTTTGTAAATATATTTATATATAGAAAAACAGACTTATGAATGAACCAGGATACTAGGTATCTAAAGAAAATACAAGGCTATAATAATTTTAAATGTAACACTGGGTCAGAGAAATAGGTAAAAGAAAAAAAGAAAGAACTTAGAAACACTTTTGTTATTACATGGTGACATTTCAAATCAGTAGAGAAAGGACAACCCAACTACTCAAAAATAGCATTATAAAAATATCCATTTTGAGAAAAATAGTTAAATCACAATCACATATTATACATATTTCAGAATAAACCTAGCTGCAGTAACAATAAACACCCTGAATTTCGGTCACTTAATCAAGTACTCACAGATTTCATGCTCATGTCAAGTTCAAGAGGTAGTTGATAGGATTGGGAGATCTTCTCCATGCAACCATGTGGGGACCCTGGCTGATAGAAATTTCACCATCTTCAGAATCTATCTTGCAAGGTTGCCTAGGACATCAACATCTAGCTGGAAAACAAGTGAAGAAATATAGAAGATTGTTTGGAAAGTTTTGTGGGGCAGGAGAAAATCATATAATCATTTTTACCATATTCCATCTACTGGCTAGCATTTGTCTAACTCCAAGGAGGCTGGGAAATGTAATTTAGTTAGATACCTAAGTAAAAGAAATGGATTCAGTGAATACTTAAGACAGTTTTTAATATCATATTCCCTTCTGGTCACTAAGTATCTTACCGCACCTAGAGCACATTCCCTCTTTCCCCAAGTGAGACAATGTAAAATTCTATTCAGTTATTACGACCAGCTCAAAGTCCAAGAGTTATGAATAATGTACGGTACAGTTTTTATAAGTATCTTCCTTGAGCAAGTTTGGGAGCCTCCAAATAGTTTTAATGGTAGAGCATCTGGAGGCTAAATGCAGACTTGCAATTTCGTGGCCATTATAAATGAGCAGATTATGGTTTGGGGGGAAAGGTATCTCTCTTCAGTTCCATATGCTAGTAGCATTTCCCAAAGTTCTTTCCTACATCTAATTCTCAAGCCCGATTTACATTTCCCTCTTTTGACACACGCCTGACAGCTATCATGTTTAGGAGGAAACGCCACACTTTTACTCAGGTCTGTCTTGGAGCCAGATATCTTAATGGACCTTTATGCATAATCTCTTATCATCTGGGACTAGATGCTTTTCCATTCCTTTATTCTTGTTTTTTTTTTTTTTTTTCATGCTAGCAAATTATGAAATTGCCACATCCTATCTCCCTTTTTTTTTTTTATCACCTTGATAAATGTAGGTAGTAACAATCAACACTCACTACCACATTCCACTTTCCAACCTTTTTCCCAAGAGCTATAGATGGGTCCCTAGACATGGAATCTACAGTCCAATTGCAAATGACCATTTAAAAAAATTGTTTGGTCACTGCATGACACAAATCTTCAGTTTTCTAGGCTTGAATATTAGCTTTCATCTTGACTGTCTGCTGGACCAATGCATGGATTTTGAATTTTTGTTACACTAGCATCCTTCCAGCACCAATTAGGAGTAATAATACCTGTTCTTTCAAAAAAAAAAAAAAAAAAAGAAAAGAAAATCCCCAATTCTCTGGTTTAACACAATATATTTTGATAACAAGTCTGATTAGCTTGAGTAGAAGAAAGGGTTGATGACTATGATTCTCAGTCACTTAGGTTCCTAGGCTGATGACTGTTTCATTTTAAAAACACCAGTCTTCTAATGTCTCCCTGGGAAATGACATCCAGCTGAGGGCCAAAGAAAGAGTAGAGGACACAAGAGGATCTGATGGGCCAGACTGGAAGTGTTTTATATAATTTTCACCCATATTCCACAGCATTTCTTAAGACGCATTACCCCAACCTAATTTTGAGAGGTTGAGAGATGTGGATTACTAGTATACTAACTGACTTGATTAAACAGTTTCCCAATCTCTGCCAGGATACACAGGGGAATGTTCCAGATAAAGGTAAACAAATGTAAACAAAGACCTATAAAAAGTACTAGTGGAAAATATAGAATTATTTAGGGATGTCAAGAACTTTTCAGGGTATGGAGATCCATGGTCTGTATAGGGCACCCAGCAGAAAGATGGCAGACAGAGCAGTTGAAACTTTCCTTGATGGTGCAGGCCTGGAAGAGAGGCTACTGCGGCTGCTGGAAAGGCACAAATACCACCAGGATCCCTCTACCCTACTGAGAAAAAGGCTTAAGCTACTGTAATGTCATCATTGTTAGTCAGAGCACAGGTAAAAACTCACAGTGGCATGAGTAAAACAAAAAACACTACTGCTGGGAAGGGTCAGAAAGCTATATTGCATTGAGACTTGGAGAAGGGCAAGAAACTCTTCCAAATAGGATTCACCAAAGATACAGTGAAGACTTGAGCTGCCACAAGGAAGAGGGGCAGAGTCACTGGAAAGACATAATCCTAAAATCCAGCCACAATCTAAGGATGAAAACCATGGAAAATATTTTAAAGACCAAGGGCTCAAAGAATTATTTCCATGAGTCCTTTTTTCAGAAATCTACTAAAGACTGAACTTCATCCAAACAAAAGATGATTGGGAATACTTAAGCAATTTAGCCTTAATATAACTTAACAGCAAAAAATAAGATTAAAACTAAGGTTAGAAAAAAGGATAGGAGAATGTTACGTAATAATGCTCTATGCTTTGTGTTATGTTCCAATGAAATAAAAACAATGCAATGAATGGAGATGGGACAGGAAAGTAGAATAAACCCATTAAATGTTATTTAGACAAGTAAAAGAAGTTATTAAAAATGGAAAATATGCCTGACCAGGTGGTGGCGCAGTGGATAGAGCGTCGGACTGGGATGCAGAGGACCCAGGGTTGAGACCCCGAGGTCACCAGCTTGAGCGCGGGCTCATCTGGTTTGAGCAAAATTCCACCAGCTTGAGCTCAAGGTCGCTGGCTCCAGCAAGGGGTTACTCGGTCTGCTGAAGGCCCGCGGTCAAGGCACATATGAGAAAGCAATAGATGAACAACTAAGGTGTTGCAACGCGCAATGAAAAACTAATGATTGATGCTTCTCATCTTTCTCTGTTCCTGTCTGTCTGTCCCTGTCTATCCCTCTCTCTGACTCACTCTCTGTCTCTGTAAAAAAAAAAAGTAAAATATAAATTTCAAATAAAAAAGTAACTGAGAATACTAAAAAAGTTAAGCACAAAGCCAGCCAGTAGAACAGAAATACTATCCTTCCTAAATACCAAATTTAGAAATTTCTTTATTAAAGACACAGCAAGCACATTATAAAGAGAAAAAGTAAATGTAATAAATATAATTACAGAGTCTGATAATTTAAAGCAAACCTTTATCTCATCAACAACTGTGAAAGGGTTTAATTTGCTTATTAAACAGAAAGATTTTCAAGTTGGGTCATAAAGACCCTACCGTATGCTCTATGCAAGAGACATGCCTAAAACAGAAAGGCTAAGAATAAAGGGACAGTCAAATGTAGTCCAGGGAAATGGAAATAGGAAGAAAGCAGGGGCAGCAACACTGTCAGGTAAAGTGAAAAGCAAATGATAGTAGAGAAAGATGTTCTAATTATGATTCCAAATCCATAGAAAAAAATGAAGTAAAATAAACAGAAGAACCCTGGTAGCTCAGCTGGTTAAAGCATCGTCCTGAAGAACAGAGGTTGCTGGTTCGAGCCCTGATGAGGGCACATACAGGAACTGCTATGTTCCTGTCTCTCTCTCTCCATTCCTCTCTTGCTAAAATCAATAAATAAAATTAAATAAAGAAAACAACTAATACATCTGACTCCTTACAATAAGGGGCAGACGAATGATAGCAAAATAAACAACAAATAAAATCAAAAGACAACCGACAAATTTTGGGAAAAATATCTGCAATACATATAACAGATAAAGAGTTAGTATCCCTAATATTAAAAATAAATCTTTAAAACTAAGGGGAAAAGACAAAAACAAAAATAACTCCTCACCAATAGAAAAATGAGCAAGACACAAATTCATAAAATTAATTCAAAAATAGTTCTTAAAAATTAAAAAAGTATTCAACTGTATCTATAATAAGAAAAATACATAGTAAAACTACACTGAGGTAAGGCAATTTCTCATCTATCCAACTGATGACAAAAATGTAAAACCCCAAACTCTACTGGAGAGGTTGTGGGGAAATAGGCTTCTCTCATATAGAAATACAAATTGGTGGCCCTGGCCGGTTGGCTCAGCAGTAGAACGTCGGCCTGGCGTGCGGGGGACCCGGGTTCGATTCCCGGCCAGGGCACATAGGAGAAGCGCCCATTTGCTTCTCCACCCCCCCCCCTTCCTCTCTGTCTCTCTCTTCCCCTCCCACAGCCAAGGCTCCATTGGAGCAAAGATGGCCCGGGCGCTGGGGATGGCTCCTTGGCCTCTGCCCCAGGCGCTAGAGTGGCTCTGGTCGCGGCAGAGCGATGCCCCGGAGGGGCAGAGCATCGCCCCCTGGTGGGAAGAGCGTCGCCCCTGGTGGGTGTGCCGGGTGGATCCCGGTCGGGCACATGCGGGAGTCTGTCTGACTGTCTCTCCCCATTTCCAGCTTCAGAAAAATAATAATAATAAAAAAAATACAAATTGGTACAACCTTCATAGAGGAAAATTTGGCAATTTTAAAACAAAACTACGTTAGCATTTACCTTCTGATACAACATTTATACCTCCAGGAACATAACCACAATATGAAAATGTAGCTGCTTTTCATATTTTCTTTGCAACATTGTAACTATAATACAAAATAAATAACCTATACTCATACATTGATGAATGGTTGCATAAATTGATAATTACCCAAATGGGCTACCATAAAGTTATTTTGTTTTGATTTAAATGAAGATCTCCATGGACAGATTTGCAGTGATTTACAGGACACATTTTTTAATGAAAGTAGCAAAATTCATAAAAGCATTTAGAGAATGCTAATTTTTACATAAGAGGAAATAACAAAATATATATACATTTGTTCATCTGTGCAAATAGACAGCAAGGCTAGACCAGAGACTATCGAAATTGATTATCTACGGGGAATGGATGGGAGTGAGGTGGAAAGCAGGGAGCTGCCACTTCTCTGAGTATAACCCTTTGTGTGACCTTGACTCATGGAACAATCTTAATGTTTCCCATGCCTGAAGAAAAAAACATTAATCAAAATAGCAAGAAAGGATAAATCCGTAAAATAAAATACCATCAGAAACATATGACCTAATCCGCATTTCAAATGAAATACTACCTAGGAGGAGGAAAGGGAAAGCCATAATCCATGTAACATTTTTATTGTTATTCTTAAACTTACATACCATAATATTTGCATTTTAAAGTACATAACTCAGTGGGTTTTTGTATACTGAAAAAACCGTGTCACCAACACCACCATCCAATTCTAGAACACATTCATCAATCCAAAAAGAAATGCCATACCTATTAGTCACTCACTATACCTCCATCTTCCAGCCCCTAGCCATCACTAATCTACTTTTGATTTCTATGGAATTCCTTATTCTGAACATTTCATTTAAGTAGAACTATATTTGGTTTTTGACTTCTTTCTTAACATATTTTCAATGCATTGTACATATCAATACTTCTATCCTTTTTATGGCTATATAATAATATTTCACTCTATGTACAGTTCACCTGACCCTTGAACAACATGGGGGTCAGGGGTACCAACCTCTCACCCTGCAGTCAAATGTCTGTATAACTTTTGATTCCCCCAAAAACCTGGTTGTCAATCAGGATCCACAGAGGATTGTTTCCAAGATCTTGGCTTCCCTTTGGATACCAAAATTCACAGATGCTCAAGTCTCCTATATAAAATGGCATAAACCAATGTATATAGTCACCCCTCCACATAGACTCCCAACCACAGATCAAAAAAGCAACAGGTATTTATTAAAAATATCTGCATATAAGTGGACAGTTCAAACTCCTGCTGTTTAAGAGGTGACTATATTTACCACTTTTGTTTATTCATTGGGTTGTTTCCTCTTTTAAGCTATTATGAAAATGACTATGAACATTGATATTCAAGTTTTTGTTTGAACATTTTCACTTCTCTTAAGGTCATACGACACTCCTATTATGTCTACGTTGGTGTACTTGATGGTACCCTACAAGTCTTTGAGTATTTCTTTTAATTATTTTTTATGTTCCTCAGATCAAATCATCTTGACCTGTATTTAGGTTCACAGTATCTTTCTTCTGCCTGCTCAAATCTGCTGTTTAACCCTTCTGTTGAACTTTTTGTGTCAATTATTGTATTTTTCAGCTGTTTCCTTTTGTCTTTTTTATCATTTCTGTCTCATTGTTGATATTATTTGTTGAGATATTGTTCTCACTTTCTTTTAGTTCTTTAGAGTTTCCTTTGGTTCTTTGAACAAGGTTAAAATAGCTTAATTAATCTTATGGTTGAATAAATCCAAAGTCTGGTTCTCTTTAAAAAGAGTTTCTATTGATTGCTTTTTTCCTGCTTTATATAAGTTGTACTTTGTTTCTGTATTTTTTATTTATTTATTTTTTTTTTAGAGACAGACAGAAAGGGGAAGAGATGAGAATCATCAATTCTTTGTTGTGGCACCTTAGTTGTTCACTGATTGCTTTCTCATATATGCTTTTTTTTTTTTTTTTTTTTTTTTTTTTTTTTTCTGAAGCTGGAAATGGGGAGGCAGTCAGACAGACTCCCGCATGCGCCCGACCGGGATCCACCTGGCACGCCTACCAGGGCACGATACTCTGCCCATCCGGGGCATTGCTCTGTCGCGACCAGAGCCACTCTAGCGCCTGGGGCAGAAGCCAAGGAGCCATCCCCAGCGCCCAGGCCAACTTTTTGCTCCAATGGAGCCTTGGCTGTGGGAGGGGAAGAGAGAGACAGAGAGGAAGGAGAGGGGGAAGGGTGGAGAAGCAGATGGGCGCCTCTCCTGTGTGCCCTGGCCAGGAATCGAACCCAGGACTTCCGCACGCCAGGCTGACGCTCTACCACTGAGCCAACCAGCCAGGGCTCATATATGCTTTGATCAGTGACCATTTGCTACCTTTGGGCTCAAGCTAGCGACCCTGTGCTCAAGCCAGATGAGCCTGCACTCAAGTGGGGGACCTCAGGGTTTTAAACCTGGGACCTCTGTGTCCCAGGCCGATGCTCTGAGTCCCTGGTCAGGCTGTTTCTGCATGTCTTACCATGTTTTCTTGAAAACTGGGAGTTTAAATATAATATTGCAACTCCAGAAATCAGATATTACCCTCTTGCCAAGTCTTGCTGTTACTAGCTTTTGTTGTTTAGTGACTTTTTTGAACTATTTTTGTAAAGTCTGTCTTCTTTGTGGTATGGCCACTAAAGTCTCTGCTTCATTAGTTCAGGTGTACACTAATAAATGGATAGATTTCCTTAAATGTCTGAAATCAGTACTTCCCTGATTTTGCTGATGGGGCTGTTTATGTATTGGGGGACACCTTTAATACTTAGCCAGAAAATTAACAATTTTACCTTAGCCGTCATTTTCTGCTTGTGCAAACATCTGCTCTTTTTGACATGTTAAGGCCTTTCTCTAAAACAGTGAGAAATATATATCGTGCAGGTCATCCAGTGGTGAGAATGCAGAGCATCCTTATGTTTTTCCTGAATATTCATGCAGCCTTATAAATGTAACATCCTTAACTCTAAAAAAATACGCAAAAATGAATCAGATTTCCTAAGGATATTGAATTCTCCATATTTCTTAAACTTTTTGATGAACTTCTTGTTTGCTCCAACTGTTATTCACTGCCTCAGGGAGCTGTGATGTGAAACTGCCTCTTATGTTTTCAAAAAATGATCTCAGGAAAATGGTTTTATGTACTGGGAAAGCTCCTTATCAAGAGAGATTTGCAAGAGGGGTCTTTCAGTGAACTACCAAAGTGATCAAATGACAATTCTGAGAAAAATGTACCTTTGAAGCTCTAACCCTGTTCTACCACCTACAGTATTCTACTACCCAACTGGTCTTCAAGACCACCAGGGATATAAGAAGTGAGAGATGAGAATAGGGCAAATGAAAATGTCACAAAGATCACTATTACTATGAAGAGTCAGTCATTTTTCTTGAAAAACATTCCCTGGATTGCTATAAGCCTTTGGTTAACTCTATATCTCTGAAAATGTTGATTCTGACAACATGGACAGTTAGTTTCCTCATTGCTTTTTATGGTGCGAAGAATTTACAGATGTCCTTATCCACCATTTTTGCTGACGTAATCCCAGATAACTTCCAAAATTAGTTTTGAGACCATATACCCTCTGGCTAAAGAAAAAAGAACTCTAACCATATAGTAAACTTTGTTTAGTAGACGTTTGTTTTACAGAGACATTAGCAATTCTGAATCTAATTTATGTATTCTAAAGGTTGAAAAAGCAAGTAAATATATTGTGGACAATATATATTTCTCACTGTTGAGACTTAACTGTTACGTCTCACTGTTATAACAACATATCAAAAGAACATAGAAGAAAGCTTAAGAAGATTCCCGGTTAAATTAAGGACAAGTTGAACAAAAAAACAAATAACAGACTTCTATTTCTGACCGCTGTCTAATAACAGAAACCAGATTTTCCCTTCTATGTTAAAAGACTAGAAAACTGAATAAAATATATAAAACAAAGGTTTTCAGACAATGGACAAAAATCTGTGCAGGATATTAATACCTAAGAGAAAAAACCCAAATGAGTAGAGTACTTCAGTTCACTATTTGAAGAGTTTCCAAACTATAGTGCACGGGGAAGGAGCCCCTAAATAGCTCAGTGGTCTTACTGAAGAGACAGAGTTCAGAGTTTAGATAGGTTAATGAGACTAGAAATCTGTGAGAAATCTCTGAGGAAGAGAAAGAAGATGCACAGAAAAAAAGTGTTCTCTATATCTACAGACGGGTTCCCTCAAGTCAATGCTGTAAGACTGATAAGTGTGTGAAGGATCTATCAAGGCCAGGGAAGAAAATCACTAGAAAGGATTTAGTGGAACAATCTCAAGGACTTCTACAGTCCTGGAATAGCATGTGTCCTCACCAGACACAACAGAAAGATTTCCTAATAGACAAAGCATTAGGTAGTGCCTCAATAGTGGGGCCAAATTAGCCCTAGACCAAGGTTTCCCAACCTTAGCATTGTTGACATTTTGAGCTTGATAATTCTTTGTTGGTACTGTAGAATGTTTAGCAGCATCCCTGGCCTATATCCACTAGATGTATTCCCTCTCCTCAGTTGTGATGTCCAAAATATCTTCAGATGTTGCCAAATGTCCTCTGGGAATAAAAATTGCTCCAAGTTGAGATCTCCTGCAGACAAGATCATTAAAACAACTATTAATGTTCCACATGTTCAAGGAAGTAGAGAAAAACATGGAACATATAAGAGGACAAATAAATTATTATAGCAAAAATAATAACAATGTATTACAGGGTTACATATAGAAGCAGAATGTACGTAAAAAACAGTACAAAGGCTAAGAGGAAGGAAATTAAAGTGCACTGTGGTAAGTAAAGTGGTATACTATTACTTGAGGTTAGATTGCGATAAAGATGTATACTATAAACCTTATAAGCCAATAATAGACACATAAAGTAATAAAAAATACCGAATAAAAATAAAAAATGGAAGATGTATCCATGTGATCAAATGGAAATAAATTTAAAAACTGAATTGGAGAGAAAGGAAAGCTCTTTCCTGATATAAAAAACCAGCTAGTAATTATAGAAACAAGAATTTAAAAATAAAACCACCATATACAACTACGACAGCAGTAACTGTTTCCAGTGAGAATTATGTTATAAATGAATGTTACAATCATGAAAATGTTAGAATAGTATATGCTCTCAGAGTATCTCCCTCCAAGATAATTATTAATTACAAAAAGAAAATAGCAACTTTCCATTGAAGAAACCTCATATAGGTACTACTTGAAATAAGAAAAGTTAACATCACCAGTATCAGGTCCCATCATCATAGGTCTTATCCCTAACATGCACCAAGATAAATATAACATCCCTCCTGTGATAGTCCAGCCAAAAGTGCCTAACTTGAACTTATATATTATTATTATTTTTTTTGTATTTTTCTGAAGCTGGAAACAGGGAGAGACAGTCAGACAGACTCCCGCATGCGCCCGACCGGGATCCACCCGGCACGCCCACCAGGGGCGACGCTCTGCCCACCAGGGGGCGATGCTCTGCCCCTCCGGGGCGTCGCTCTGCCTCAACCAGAGCCACTCTAGCGCCTGGGGCAGAGGCCAAGGAGCCACCCCCAGCGCCCGGGCCATCTTTGCTCCAATGGAGCCTTGGCTGCGGGAGGGGAAGAGAGAGACAGAGAGGAAGGAGGGGGGGGGGGTGGAGAAGCAAATGGGCGCTTCTCCTATGTGCCCTGGCCGGGAATCGAACCCGGGTCCCCCGCATGCCAGGCCGACGCTCTACTGCTGAGCCAACCAGCCAGGGCCCTAACTTGAACTTATTAATAGGAACACTAGACTAAACCAAATAAAGGGATAATGCAAAATAAACTGCTCGGTACTTTTGAAAAATGTCAATGTCATGAAATGCTAAGAAAGACTTAGATACTATTACCAAATAGAGACATGACAATTGAATGTATGACATGATGCTGGCTTTTCTGTTGTTGTAAAGACTTTGGGACAACTGGCAAAACCTGAATACTTGATAACTGGATTGTGGTAATACAAGAAAATAGGGAATGACTGTTTTAAAGAGAGAATATATTGTAAAAAGAAAAGGAGAGAGAAAAAGAAGAAACATGAAATGGGGAGAGAAAAGGATGAGAGCAAGAAAGCTGATATAAAGGGAGAAAAAGAGGGAGGAAGACAGAAAGAGAGTAAAATGGAAGAAGAGGAGGAAGAAAGGGGAAGGGAGGAAGAAGATAAAAGCCAAGGACAAAGAAAATACAGTAAAATGTTAATGCGATAAATGTGTGCGGAATATGGGTGCAGGGTCTTGTGTAGTCAACCTAACCTTGCCCAAAGAGAAGCACTGCCTTTGTCCTCAGCATCTTAAAGGTAATCTAAGTCATACCGATAGGACTATCTTTGTTTAGGAGGGGAGCAGGCTCACTAAAAAAGACAAACCATGTGATTTAGGATAGGGGCTCTGAGTCATGTGGTATCAGTCCATCAGGAACCACCATATAGGCAATCAATCAATCGTGCTTCGATATTGAAGGCACAGTAAAAATTCTGGACACTAAAGCTTAAGTTTCTCAGACTGGCAATCTACATATTGATGCCAGGATGATAATGTGTCCTGAGGACAAGAGAAGCTTTGCATATAAATCCTTCATAGATATCGCTCTCTGCATCTCTTCCTTTGGCTGATAACTTGTACACCTTCCCTGTAATAAACTCTGTGAAGATAACAGGTGTCAGTGAGTACTGGGAGTATATGGAGAGCCTTCCACCCCAACTCTCCTCCCCACACACCACCTCCAGACCTGCAGTTGGCCTCAGAAAGTAGACTGGTCTTGTGTGGGCTCCTCTCTAGCTTTGTAGTTGGCCCCTAACTCCTTGCAGTTGGGGTAAAAAGTCTTGGCAGTCTGGAGGATAGTGCTCTCAACTTTAGTTTGGCTAAATCTGGGTGGGCACAGACATTTTCCTTCCATTTTTTCCTGTAATAAATTTTCATAATTAAAATTTCAGCTGAAATTAATTTCAATCTTACACAATTGAAATGTCAAAATAAGATCTGAAAATAAAACTAGAAAAAAATTGCATTTAACACAATAATTTTCTTTCTGCATAGTCCTTTAAATTCCATTGCTGAAGTTATCTAAAATTTTAAGTTCTTGGAAAAGATAACCTGCTCACCAGAGGCCCTCCCTGCTATTTAACAGCACCGAAACTCAGAAAGGCAAAATTTCACTCCTTTTATTTAGTTATCCAAGAACCTTTAATTTTTCTCAGAGCAGCAAAAATGAAACTTTTGAAGGGATTTTCAAAATCCTATTTTCCTTTTTCAGAGTAGTCCCTTCCTCAGTGAGTCATCTCATAACCTTTCTGTTCAGCTATCAGTGGAAATGCTTTCAATCATCCTTCCTTCAGAATTTGTTCATACAAATTCCAAACTATGAATCCTCAAAAAATGTTTCTGAAAGAGCACATGGCCACGTACATTCTGGATTTTTTTTTTTTTTTTGGTTTTGTATTGGATTTTTCTGAAGTTGGAAACGGGGAGGCAGTCAGACAGACTCCTGCATGCGCCCGACTGGGATTCACCAGGCATGCCCACCAGGGAGCGATGCTCTGCCCATTTGGGGTGTTGCTCTGTTGCAATCAGAGCCATTCTAGCGCCTGAGGCAGAGGTCATGGAGCCATTCTCAGCGCCCGGGCCAACTTTGCTCCAATGGAGCCTCGGCTGTGGGAGGGGAAGAGAGAGATAGAGAGAAAGGAGAGGGGGAGGGGTGGAGAAGCAGATGGGCGCTTCTCCTGTGTGCCCTGGCCGGGAATCAAACCTGGGACTCCTGCACGCCAGGCAGACGCTCTACCACTGAGCCAACCAGCCAAGGTCTTACATTCTGAATTTAACAGATATATTTAAATACAGTAAATTATAAAACCAATTTTTAGTTGTGTTGCTACATTTAAACAATGTATGCTGCCTGTAAAGCCAGTAGCCACGGCCACCATCACACCCGCCTGGCCCATTAGATTCGGACAGACGGTAATGAACAACAGAGCCAAGAACTGGTGAGCCATTAGCTTTAATCCTAGCTTGCACCCGGTGGGCAAGTAAACACACACTGTGCTCCAAAACCCACTCATTCAGTGCTCACAAAGCTACTGACTTATCCGAGTTTCCTAGAATCAAAGGTTCCTAGCCTTACTCACCTCTGTTCCCCATCTCCTTCTCTCTACACAAACTCTGCATTAACTGGTTTCTCTCTCAGCACTCCACCATCTTGACTGCTTCTCCTCTCCTCCACGTGGCCTTTCTCTGCTCTCTCCTCTAATGCTAATCCCAGGAACTGAGAGAGCAAGCTCCCAGTCTGCCCCATTTTATAGTGTAGAAATCAAAACCTTTAAGCCAATATACAAACAAGGAAGTCTCTGATACAAAGTCACTTATCTGAGGCATAAATGGGATTCCTCATGAGAGTGCACCACCCCACATCAAAAAGGGTAAGAAAGTCTTAGTCTTAAAACTAAGCCTAAGGCTATGAGGATGCTGCCTGCTTACACCCAATACAACTCTAAGTGAGCAAACATATATACCATATTTACAAACTTATTTGACCAACACTGCCTAAATAATTGAAATATAATTCAGAAGTCCAAAATTGTCCTATAAAAATAAGTCAAAAAGTACAAGATCACAATTAAAACTGTAATAAAAATTAATATTTATTTATATAATTATCCTTATACCCCTAATAAACATTACTATCTTAATCTTAGTTCTGCTAACAAGAATGACTTTTAGCAAAGGTAATCTATTTTAAATAGCTATAATTTCCTCATATTTGTCTATATTATTTTAAATGTATCTCAACAATTATTTTCAAGACAATAAAACGCAGACCTAATTCAGTGAAATATACTTCATAATAGGCACAAATAAGGAAATCTGAGACTTATAATCTCAAAATTCTATAAAGGGAACAGTACAGGTATATTTTAAAACAATAATGTAGTTGATCTGTGGAAGGTTTATGTAAACATAAGTTGAACACACTTTAAAAAGAGAAATAAAGACAATAACAAACTTATTTCTACATCTCCTCCTAAGAGACTTATTCAAATATGAGTTTAAATAATGAACTGGTTAAAAACACAAAGGAAGAAAAAGAACTTTTAGATGGAAATGTCCACAGAAAGAGGTTCTAATCAATCATCAAATGTTATTTTTTTCCCCTGAAACACAGCGATTTGAGACTGCTGCTCTTTGCGCCTCCGGCTGGCTTCCCAGGAAGGGTGCAGAGGCAGCTGTGTCTGCCGCTTCGTGCTCTCGGGTCCTCTCTGGGCGGTCTTCATGAGCTGAGTCTTCAGCTGAGGTTCCTTTTGCTGAAAACCTGGATTGAAAAGCAAAAATAATAGAAACTAACTATATACTCAATCAATATACAAGAGAAATATACTTCATTGTCTCAAAGCAGTATTAAAGAATAAGTTTAGTTTAACTGAAATGGAATACCTCACAATTTAAAGTCTAAGTCCAAGAGGTCTGAGGCTGAAATATTGGAGGTTGTAGTAATACATGAGCAGGCAGTTCTGAGACATGTTTCCTGATCCTTGGAAGAAGATGTGTTTTGTGTGCCTCCTAATATATGCTGTGCTCTATTTAAAAATATGATTTGCTTATGGTATCTGCATGTAGTTATAAAATACACGTTTTTACTAACACTGAATCTGACAACACTGTTGGGAGAGATTTATTCTTAAAGGGCTATTAACTGATTTCACTCACTTCTGTTATTGAACAAAGTCCTTATAACAAGCTAAATTATTAAATCTACTCAAATACAAGGAAAAAATATTTTTTGTTTTTGTTTTTTTTTACAGAGACAGAGAGAGAGTCAGAGAGAGGGATAGATAGGGACAGACAGACAGGAACGGAGACATGAGAAGCATCAATCATTAGTTTTTTGTTGTGACACCTTATGTTGTTCATTGATTGCTTTCTCATATGTGCCTTGACCGTGGGGCTACAGTAGACTGAGTAACCCCTTGCTCCAGCCAGCGACCTTGGGTCCAAGCGGGTGAGCTTTTGCTCAAACCAGATGAGCCTGCGGTCAAGATGGCAACCTAGGAGTCTTGAACCTGGGTCCTCCGCATCCCAGTCTGATGCTCTAACCACTGTGCCACCAGATTTTTTGTTATAAAGTTATCTACCAGATATGAGTATGGCAACCTGTATTCTAGTCCTTACAGCCTCTTATATTATGAAGACTTCAATTATACTGTTTTGAACAACAAAGTACTCTTTGGGAGAGGTATACTGGCTTAAAAAGACATGAATCAATGCATGTTTATAGAATCAGAAAGAAACAGGGAGGCAGAAAGTTAATCTAGATATATTAAACAGCTCTAGGGAAGCATAATTTCTCCACTGTAACTTACACATCACTATCAAAAGCCTTTTAAAAATCTTCTTAAAAAACAAATGGCATACTCATCACTCAAAGTCAAGTTGCATACGGGTATGCAACATAATCAAATGTCAAAATTACCTGGAGATGTTTTCTCTGAACCTATGTACCCTGATTGTTCAATGTCATCCCATTAAAATTAATAATAATAAAAAAACAAAAAAAAACCCAAATGGCATAATGTTTTAACAAGTGATATTCTGGAATAGCCTTTCCAAAATATCACTGCACACAGATTCAGAACATCCCGTTTCTTGTACAAATCACATGTGCTCCAGAAATTTATAATATTCAGAGTTGCTCTAGTGATGAAAAATGATGAGTTTAAATGTTAAATCAAACTGTTCTATAATAATGGAGATTTGAATAAGACAGTATTTCTAAATGAATATTATTTTATAACTATGCAAAGTAAATTTGCTAGTATAAATAAATTGATAACTATTATAAATATTTAAGTTAAGCAAAACAAACAAAAATAACTTTTACATAGGTCTTCTCATTGGGAAAACATGGGTGTGCCTTCAGACATCCTGTTTGTGAAAATAAGGGAAATGGGGCAGAAGGCCATGTGTTTGCCAAACCCAGTCTTCTTATCATAAGGTGAACAATCATAATGTATTTCCCATCCTGGTCCAGTTAGATGAGGCCCGGTAAACGAGTTCTACTCAATGGACTGTGAATTAAAGACCCAATCGTAAAAACCTCACATTCAAGCTGCTACTTTCTCTTAAATTTTGTAGTACAATGCTATGAGTATGGCAATCTTTTTCTTCTTTCCAACCACCTCCTCTGGCACTACAAACTCAGACTTGTAGCCTGATTTGCAAGTGTTCACTGCCAACCGGTTTACCTATCTTTAGCACACAGGATGCTCACTTTTCAGCCTCAGGTATCTAATTTTTTACCACCTGTCACTAAACTGCTAAGCCAATGCCAAATTTCTGTTATTTTAATGGCTCTTCCCTACTTCAGAATACCACTTAGAATATTATGCATAGTAGACTACAACAAATAACTAAAATCTCAGTGACATTTTCTTATTAACTGCAGTCTGCCTGCTCCTGCAGTCTTTTCCATCTTGTCCTCTAGGAGTCCTCTGTGCTCAGGCAGTAACTGCTGTATGCCTTCCCATTTTCCCCTTAACTGGTTGAGAGGTTTCATTGTAGTTACTTTGCCCCTTCTTTGCCACTAAATATTAGGTATGAGTTGGAGGCAGACAGTTTGTTTCTTTAATGCACAGCTACCACCCTGAGCAGTCACATCCACGAGACCTGATGGAAAGCCCCGTGTCATCCTTCAGTAATCCTGGGCTTTGAGCTGCGTGCAACTTGGGGTTGGCTTTGCTGGGAAGGAGGGCGTTGTGCTCTATGTGTAGGAGGAAAAGTGAAATGGGCATCTGGTGATCAAAAGGAGGGTCATTATGAGTTCAAGAAATTCCACTTTCTTTTCCCTGCTAGCTGGAGTCAGACGGCATTTCTTAGCTCCCGTGGCTAGATGGGCTTATGAAATTGAACTCAGGCTAATGAAATGTTAAGCAGAACTCATTCCTGCCACTTTCAGGCCTGGCCCATGATAACCTCCTGCAAATTCTCCATGTACTTTATTCCCTTCTGGTGGCCAAATGGTGACTGTCTGGAAACTGGAAGAGGAAGGAGACAGAAGCAGTCCTTGAACAACTATGGGGAACATAGGCCCTCTGCTGATTCATGGTGGACTGTGATGTGAGTGAGCAATAAATTTTTATTGCTTTAAATCAATAAAAAGTTTAGATTATACACAAAAGTCAGACAACTCAAATATATTAAACTTGATTTGTTATAAATTAATCTAAATATATTTTGATTTTACTTTCAACACAGAAAGCAACATACTTGTTACTGAATGTTTAAGAGCACGGCACGAAGATATACCTTACATAATAATCTATTGATACTTAAAGAATGCGTTAATTTAGTTCAAGATAAATTAAATAGAAGCAATATTTCCCAATAAGTTTTGTCTGTATCTTTCCCACTAGCAGGGCATAGGGGAAGAAACAATTTAAATTAAAAATTATATTGATAATTATAAGATGCTCTGTTTCCATTTTTGTATGTAATTCATTCAGGCTATTATGCAACCAAATTTTTCTATCCCTTCACTTTGGAAAAGCACTGCTTAATTGCATATGGAGGTCAGACAGACATTAATAACATACCTGGGGGCCCTGGCCGGTTGGCTCAGTGGTAGAGTGTCGGCCTGGTGTGCGCAAGTCCCGGGTTTGATTCCCGGCCAGGGCACACAGGAGAAGCGCCCATCTGCTTCTCCACCCCTCCCCCTCTCCTTCCTCTCTGTCTCTCTCTTCCCCTCCCGCAGCCAAGGCTCCATTGGAGCAAAGTTGGCCCGGGCACTGAGGATGGCTCTGTGGCCTCTGCCTCAAGCGCTAGAATGGCTCTGGTTGCAACAGAGCGATGCCCCGGATGGGCAGAGCATCGCCCCCTGGTGGGCGTACCAGGTGGATCCCAGTCGGGCGCATGCGGGAGTCTGTCTAACTGCCTCCCCGTTTCCAGCTTCAGAAAAATACACCCCCCCCCAAAAAAAAAACATACCTGGGGTGTTGCTTTTTGGAGCTTGTTCTCTATAATTTCTAAAAGAAGAAAAACACCATTAGGACTTTTAAAAGATAAGTAAATCTTCTGATGTAACAGTCATAGACAATTACCATATGATTTCACTTACGCGTGGAATCTAAAGAACAAAATAAATCGACAAACAAACTAGAAAACAGACTGATAGATACAGAGAACAGGTTGACGGTTACCAAGGGGAGAGGATTTGGAGGGCTGGGTTAAAAAAAAAATTGAAAGGATTAAAAAGTACAAATAAGCAGTTAGAAAACAGTCACGGGGATGTCCAGTACAGAATAAGGGACACAGTCAACAATATTGTAGTAACTCCACATGTTGCCAGGTAGGTATTGGAAATACTGGGGGCAACACTTTGTAGAGTATAAGACTTTCCAACCACTATGTTGTATGCCTGAAATTAATAATGTTGAATGTTAACTGTAATTGAAAAAAAAATTTTAAAAGAAAACAAAAACTTTTGACTTAAGAATATAATGTAATAAAACTGATAATAAAACTCATTCAACAGACTGTAGTACTCCGCATCCCACTAGCAATCTATAAAAAAAATTATAAAAACCCTAGGATTTAGCTACATCAAAGGTATGTTAGGCCCCAATATTACTACAGAAAGACATGGAAATTTTCCTCTCTCTATCCTTCTACTGGTGGCTGGTCATAAAATATCCTACGGTTACCTTGTATCTACTCTTGAGGACTATCTAGACAAAGACTCTCAAAAAACTTCTCAGAGGGGTAATGAGTCACATATAACAAAAATTCAGATTTACTTTGTGTGGCAGAAGAAAGGGATAGTGATGTGTTAATTTTCAAATGAGAAAACAATGTGGCCTTTGAGAGAGGTTTGGGAGAGCTAAGTAGTTAGGTTAACTATTTTCAAGGCTCCAAAGATTGTTATGTGTCTTTCCCATACTCTTACTTCGTTCAAAAATTTTCAACATCACATTTATCTACTAGATTAAAAATGAGGGCCCTGGCTGGTTGGCTCAGTGGCAGAGTGTCAGCATGGAGTGTGAATGTCCTGGGTTCAATTCCTGGTTAGGGCACACAGGAGAAGTAAGTGCCCATCTGCTTCCCCACCCCACCCCCCTTGCTTCTCTCTCTCTCTCTTTACCACGCTCTCACAGCCATGGCTCGATATAACTTGAGCAAGTTAGCCCCCCGGCCTCCACCCTAGGTGCTACAAATAGCTTGGTTGCCAAGGAACAGAGCAAGGCTCCAGTTGGGCAGAATGTTGCCCCATAGCGGGCTTGTCCAGTGGATCCTAGTTGGGGCGCAAGAGTCTGTCTCTCTGCCTCCTCTGCTCTCAATTAAAAAAAATAAATAAAAATGATCCCTGACCTATAAGTATATAAAAAATAGTTTACTGAAGAAAATAGCTGTTATTGAAGAAATTAGTTTACAATGTGTAAAGATAAACCCTAATGATGAAAACTAAAATGAAAATACCTATTTATTTTATAACAACAGCTGTGAAAAGTAGTGGTTAACACCAAGGACAGTGACAGCAACAGCACCAAGTATAAAGCAGTCTGGAGAAACTTGGTGTTAGGGCAAGCAGCTGTATGTATGTACTGAAACAGAAATGTGTAATACTATGACTGAAGTTCTCAATAATGGCCCTATGTAAACAAAAAAACCCACATACCCACACCGTATTTCTATCTATTCAGTTCTGTTTAAAGAGTGAGATGTGAGACATATTCAGAAGTTTTTCATCAAAACCTAATTCAACATTTGAAAACTTTAGTAATTGAAGGAATAAACTTCTATCAGGTAGAAAAATTATTTGGCTATAAGATCACATTTTCTTATGAAGCTAAATAAACGTGTCATTGCCATATGTACTTGTATACATTATCCCAATACACAGTTGAGAGAGGTCCAAGTCACAGGATTTATTTTGTGTAAGTTAGAATTATGTATGAGAAGTAGTCTTTTCTCTCATTATTACGATGTGTAAATATTTAATTTTGTTAACTGTTAAGAACTAATAATTATTTCAGAATACAAAAATAATAATACCTTCTAGAGCTTTTAGATCCAGATAAAGAATGAAAAAACACCGATTCAAACTTCCTTGCTTCTGTATTTGGCTTGTTTTTGTCACTTCTTATATCCTGACAGGTTTCAAGTTTATCTTCTTCAGGGAACACTTTCTGGGGGCATTTTTGTTCCAAAACTGAAGAATGGCCACTACTTTCCTTTTTTCGTGTCCTTCTGACTTTGCCAATGAAGAAGTCATCACCACTATCGCTATCTTCGGACATGGAAGACTGTTTATAAAACCTTTCCTCTGTGCTATCATCAAAATACTCCTTCTCTTCTTCATCTAATTCTTCTCCATCACTATTGCCACCAAAAGAGCTATCGTACTCTTTCTTTGTTTGGGTTTGATGTAATATTTTCATTTTTGAGTCAGCAGGTGTCTTCTGGGGTTCAGAGGGAACTACAGAACCCTCTGCAGGAGGCTTTGGTGGACAATCTGGAATATCCACTGTTTTGGGGCCATGTTCGACCTCGGCTACTTTTTCTTTTGAGCTATTTACTGATTTCTTTGCCAATATTTTGGCTTCTTTGTCCTTTTGCTCATTGATAATAGCTCCTTCATGCTGTAACTGAATGGTATCATCACTTGAACAGGAAGCATCCTTGGAATGATTTTCTCCTGAAGCATTTTTTGATGACTTAACTTCAGTATCATTTTGTCTTGCATCTTTAAAGGCTCTGACAGCAGCTGCAAGAGAAATAACACACAACCTGTTTCAGCATCAAAACAAGTAATTTAAAAATATCACTGCTTCAGCACAGAAAATTTCTTAAAGTTTTGAAAAACATTTAGGATAATTTATTCATTATATTAAATATAACCATGCACCACAGAATGTCATCAGCAATAGAAGGCATAAATGAAAGTGGTCCTGTAAGATTATAATGGAGCCGAGGTGTGCAGTAGGCTATATCATCTAGCTTTGTATAAGTGCATGTTCACTCTACAATGTTCACACAACTAGGAAACTGTCTAATGACCAATCTTTTCAGAACGTATCACTGTCATTAAGTGATGCATGACTGTATATTTAACAAACAGATGTGAATTCAAAGAAATTTACTTGACTTTTTAGAAAGCAAATTATAAGAATGCTCAGGCATATTCATTCAAAATCCAAAATTAAAAGAAAACCATCATTTCATGCTTAGGAGTTTTTAAGAACAGTTAAGAACTTCACAAAATGTATCTATAGAATAAAATGCAACTTTAGTTTCTGTAGGAATAACGTATTGATACAAATGTAGAGCATTATAAATTGGCTTTGAAACAAAAAAAATAATTATCTTTTCATTTGTGACAGAGGCATTTAATTATCTCAATACATTTTATAATACACATACACACAAATAAAAATTATGTGGCTAAGTAGTGGCATCAAAAGTAATAATATGAATTACATCAATAATTAGAAAGTCAATTGTATTCAATATTATCATGACTATATTATATATAGTCATATATTAGAATTTATAAAAAATACAGATTTAGTTTTTCCTCAGATACCATCCATATCTTCAAGCCCTTTCCCACATATGGGAGTATTTGAAAGATATTTATAATATAAAAGATCCTTGAAAAGAAAAAGAATCAGAAACACAAATAAATCAATAGCCATTTATTCAAAATAATTACACAAATGCATTTAAGTGTTACATGGCTAAAAATCATTTAATTCATACCTTTTAGCACATCTAGTTTTTTCTTCAGGAGAGGGTGCACTGCTAATCTTGCAATTGCTCTTTCAGTCGCTGTAGAATCAGGCTGCAAATTGAAACAAATTCACATTGACAAAAAGACTACTGACCTTGAACAATATAACTAATATGTAATCAATGAACAAATAGTCTTTGGGTACTTAGTAGCTTCCAAAATTGTGGTAGGCATGTGTGTGCTATTTAATGTAATATAGCTCCTGCTTTCAAAGGACTTAAAAGATCAAGTTAAGACTAAATTAAGCCTGACCAGGCGGTGGAGCAGTGGATAGAGCATCGGACTGGGATGCAGAGGACACAGGTTCGAGACCCCGAGGTTGCCAGCTTGAGTGCGGGCTCATCTGGTTTGAGCAAAAGCTCACCAGCTTGGACCCAAGGTCGCTGGCTCAAGCAAGGGGTTACTCGGTCTGCTGAAGGCCCACAGTCAAGGCACATATGAGAAAGCAATCAATGAACAACTAAGGTGTTGCAATGCGCAATGAATTACTAATGATCGATGCTTCTCATCTCTCTATTTCTGTCTGTCTGTCCCTGTCTATCCCTCTCTCTGACTCTCTCTCTGTCTCTGTAAAAAAAAAAAAAAAAAGACTAAATTAATAAGAAGTAAATATAGTATTAAGTTTGGTGATATAACTATGGCTACTATAATATTTGAACTTCCATTTAATAGACAGAGAAATGATCTCATCCTATATATTTATATTCTGAATGTCTGGTATTACTATGGCATTCTCAGAACTTTCTACCATAGCAACTGGCTTATACAACCAATACTTGATAAATATCTGATGATGATTGAATGGGAATGATTATATATAATATTTAATGTATTTATGAATTTAAAAAATTCATAATTCAGGCTGCTTAAAAAGTCTGTGGGCTGATAATTTCCAAATTTCTACCTCCAGCTCTAACTTGAGCTATAGATTTATATATCTAACCACCTACTTGATAGTTAAGAGAGTTCTTTCATTTTCTTCTCAAACCTATTTCTACTATAGTCTTTTACCCATCAATTTCAAGTTTTCTGGTTGCACAGGCCTAAAATTCTAAAGATTCTTCCATTATATTTCTCCTTCCTTCACACCTCACAATTACTCACAGCTAATCCTCAGAACCAGTCACTTCTCACCATTTTTACTCTTACTACCTTTGACACCTCACTAATGGTCCTCTCACTTGGACCAATGTAGTAAGTTCATACCTGGTCACTCTCCTTAGCATCTTGCTCCCCTCCCCCACGGGCAATTTCCCCTATAATAATCACAGTGAACTTTTAAAATATAACCAGATCATGCTATCTGCCCTTGATGCTTAGGCTACCATTGCAAGATCTTCTCTACCTGGAATATTCTACTCCCAAATTTATACATGATGACTTCTCACTATATTCAGGTCTCTGCTAATATGTTATCTAAACTAATATAACACTTTTCTTCACTCCTCATTTACTTCATATCACCTAATACTTCATGCCAGTGCAGATTATTTCCTTATTTGTAATGCAGAGACTTTGTCCTCTTCATTGCTATAGACCCAGTGATTAGAACAGTAATGGGTAATAGTTGGCATTCAATACACTTCCATAAAGCAAGTGAATAAATTTCATTAGTGTGTGAAAGGAGAGCTACCAGCTTCAAACATCTTTATTTTAAATTTTCCCTCCATTACAAACAGCCCAATATAAGGTTTTCTCTGCTCCCAGTAATATAAATTTAACAGTATCTAAGTAAAAGCAAGATGGCAGTTTCAGATCTATGCTGTTTGGAACACTGATCTAGATAATGTGACCCAAAAATATCTTTAAATTTTACCTGGGACAAGAAAAAAAAAGAAGAAAAATATTTTTACCTGGGGCAAATCCCACCAGGAGCACCTGCTGTGTACTGGGTTGAATACTATTCTCCTAAAATTTATGTTCAGCTAGAAACTCAGAATATGGCTTTATTTGGAAACGGGATCTTTGCAGATTTAATTTAAGAGCAGATCACACTGAATTAAGGTGGGCCTAAATCTATTATGACTGGTTTCTTTTAAGGACATTTGTATACAGAGGCACAGAGAGAGGGGGAAGAAGGCTGAGGCAGAGATTCAAGTTATATTGTCACAAGCCAAGAAAGGCCTAGGGAGGCCAGAGGTTGCAAGTAGCAAGGAAGGTGTAAGGCCAGCAGTCGCGGTCAACCAGACCATTCACATGCAGGTTCTCATTGAATTCGGACAGATGGTAAAGAAACGGTGGAGCCCATAAATGGTGGGCATTCCTTTATTAAAGCCTCGCACCAGCCGACGAGCAGCATACAGGGAAGACACTTCCCTTTCACTCAGGGTTCCCAAAGCCACTGACACATTCTCTGGTTCCACAATAAGGAGAATCTTCTCTGGTTCCTCCTAGAATCAAAGGCCCCACCAGTCTCAGCAGAGCCTGCAAAAGCCCTTCAGCTCTGGTTCCCCATCTGCACGTCTTCTCCCTTCTCTGCCAGCACGGCTTCTTTCTCTTCACTCTGCATTCTCTCTGCTCCTCTCTGCAAACATGGCTTCTTTCCCCTTCTCCTTCTCTGCTCTTTTCAAAACTTTCTGGTGTGAAAACCTTTCCTCCAGCAAACATTAGCAGAACAATGGCCCTTCCTAAGCAGGAATGCAATCTGCAATTTGTAATCAACTGTCCTGCAATGAGGGCAAGCACACACATGGCTGCCCAGCACCATTTTCTAACAATAAAAGTGAGCAAACTCAAAAAATACAAATTTTACAAACTCATTTGCCCAAGAGAAGGGTTCCTTCCTAAGAGCTTTTAAGGAAGTATTATAGTACTGCTGACACCTTAATTTCAGGTTTCTAGCCTCCTGAAACATGAGAGAATAAATTTCTTTTGTTTTAAACCATCCATTTTCTGGTCCTTTGTTATAAAACCCTTAGGGAAACTAATATACCTTGATTCTGACTCTTACATACATCATTTCTGTTCAACCTTCTCCAAGAAATGTAGTCTATTTGGAGTTCATTACATACAGTATTAAATCAATCCTCTGCTTCTTGCATCCACTGCTGGGTTTCCTGATGCAACACAGGGTATGGTACTCATTTTATCTACGTGATAAAAGAGATATGGGAAGAAGCCCACTGCTGGCTTCCTGAGTCATTCACTGACAAGCTGGCTTGCTGAAGTTTATGAGTGAAACATGGTTGAGTTTTATAGAAAGCATATTAAAAGCTGTACCACAAAACCCCCAATGAAGAACATGATTTTTCAGGCTGAAAAGGCTCAACACAATATATGAAAACTGTCATATCAGAATATTGAGGTTTATAAGCTTTCAGAAGAAAAAACAAAAAAAATTACCAAGAAAAAAAACATTCAGGAATCAGACTCAGAAGTGAAAAGACCATAGAGTAATATTTCTAATTTCTGCAGGAAAATGATTTTCAAACTATGTAAGAATAAAAATACTTTGAGACATGCAAGGTTTAAAAGTTTATATTCTTTGAAGCTTTCTCCCAAGAAGCTACTATTTCAGTGAAATGAAGGATACAAAAAAATGAGGAAGGTATGGGATATATACGCAAGAGGAGATCTAGGCAAAAGGAATTCTGAGAATGGTGACAAATTCAGATTTAGAATACCTAGTGTATTAAATATCTTTAGAATCCAATAACTGTTGAGGACTTTGATGTTACACTAGAAAGAAGATAGAAAACTAACAAAATAAGCAAAATTATAAACTATACAAAATAGAAATATGTAGAAAAGAAAAAGTAATAATCACTACATGACTTATAATTAATGTTCATCTAATCTAAATTTGACCTACACATACTAGGAGGATGGTAAGGTACATATATGACATGGAGAAGGAACAAGATTTAAATCCTTATAGATCACAGAACAGTATCAATAGCTAATGCTTAAAGTGTATTATTAAAAACCAACTGATATGGGAATAAATTCTGTAAGAATCAACTTAAGTTGAAAGTGGTGAAAAACTAATAAAGACTTGTCATTTTCACACACACACACACACACACACACACACACACACACACACAAACACATAGATACACAATCTTGTGGAAGTATTTGATTCTTATAACCAGTGGTTGGAAAATGGGCCCATGGGCCAGTTCTCACCTGCAGTCTATTAAAATAAAGTTTTTGGGAGCATAGCTGAATTCATTCACTGACATACTATCTATGGTTATACTATGTCACGATGGCAAAGTTGAACAGTTGTGACAGACTATATGACCTGCAAAGCCTAAAATACTTACTATGAGGTCCCTTTACAGAAAAAGGTGTGACACTTGCTCTAAATTACATGCAAGTAGAATCCTCAATGGAAGTAAACTAAAAAATTATTAAAAAAGAAAAAAATAACAGGCTCAAGATATTTAAAAGTTAAATATAAAACAAAAACAACAGATACTTTTGTTGCCAAATCAAGGCACTGGGTTACAGTACTAAATGTGCTTATTACTAAAAGATGACTTAATTCAAGACTCAGGCTTAGTAGAAACAATTTGGAATTCAGTGCAATGGCAATACCTTTTTTTCTTTTTCTTTACTAAGTGAAAAGCAGGGAGGCAGAAACAGACTCCCACATGTGCCCAACCAGAATCCACCTAGCATGCTCCTTATGGGGCGATGCTCTGCCCACCTGAGGCTGCTACTCTGTTGCTCGACAACCCCCAAGCTATTTTAAGCACCTGAGACGAGGCCATGGAGCCATCCTCAGCACCTGGGGCCAACTCACTCAAACCATTGGAGCCATGGCTGTGGGAGAAGAGAAAGGAGAGGAAGAGAGAGGAGATAGAGAGGAGAGGGCAGGGGAGAAAAAGAGAAAGAGAGAGAGAGAGCTTTTCCTATGTGCCCTGACTGGGAATCAAACCAGGTCTGCCACTTGCTGGCCAACATTCTATTGCTGGCTCTGCTGCTGGTTCGGCAATACCTTTTAATTCTCAGGACAATTCCCGAAACATTGACATGTAAATACAGCAACAATGACAACAGAAACAACTAGTCCCAACAACAAACCTTATACCCACTCCAGGAACCTGACCTTCTTTCAGGTACAAGGGAAAATAAGACACTCCAGCAGTAGCTATTTATCTTTAACTGTTTATCCCCTCAGTATATTTCCTATAGCAACTAATGTTTGCTTCAAAAATAATCTCCAACATATGAACATCTGTGTTTGTAAAACAGGTAAATTAGAAAGTAACTATTCTCATCACATGGCTTAATTGCACATGTTTTTAGATAAAAAGTTTTGGGAATCCTAATAGATTCTGACTGAATGTATTCACGAATATTTGCTCAAAACATATCTACTACTGTTCCAAAATCCCTACTTTGACAACCTGCTAAAAGCTTTGATGAATTGGGTATTTTTCTTTCCAGAGTTAGCTACAACTTTCCATCTTAGTTATAAAAAGTCTTAGAAGAGCAGTGGTAATACCTGCATGACTAGTGCTGACTCTATGTAAATACTGTTTTGCTAAGAATCGTTTTATCATTGAGTTTATTTACCAATGTTATTTCTCTGCCCTGGAAGATATCCCAGTGTTACTTAATGATCCAATTCAGTAAATTCTATACTTTCTTTAAAAAAAAGACCTAGACTAAGTTTAAAATTTTATAATTATGTATTAATTGAATAAATGAAGATATTATTCTTATTTGTTATGTCTTTCTCTGTAACTGTGTTTTTCTGTTACAACCTTTGTGGAAGACCTACTTGGAGGAAAAGAGCAGGTTAATAAGAAGTGAATTTAATTCAAAAAGGCCACTGCATTGCATAACCCCAACTGCCACTCATACTGTAGCTGTCACAACTGGAGCTGTGCAGCCTGTACTTCATGAAGTAATATGTAACAGCAGTGAGTGTAAAGAACACAAAGGCTTGAGCCAGGAAACTGACTAGGTAATCTTGAAATCAAGTCAAAATGGTTAGTATAACTGTTAAATAAAATCACTGATCAGTGTTCCCTTTACCTCTTGTTAAAATTTAAATTAAAACTAAATAATTTTTAATTGCTTTCTGAAGAATAAAATTAAAGTTTAAAGTATTAAGTGACATTTTTTACTTAGGAGAAATAAAAGTTCATTTAAATGATGGCTGTAATTTATAAAATTTGATATTTTAAACTAAATTTCTTTAAATCAAACACTTTAAGAACTGCTTGTATCAAAGACAGGTTTCTGCATTCAGTCTAGTATGAAAATAGTTGTTGAAAAACAAGTTTTCTTCCAAACTATTTGAGATAACTTTCATTTTGTGACCCAACTCCAAACCCCTCTCAAACCTTTTTGGAAAGAAATCAAATATAAACATAAAAAAAGGAGACTCGTGAAGCAAGTGGGCTCAGGGTCATGCCTTGGCAGTGCTCTGGCACTGTGCAATTTGCTTAAGGCCTGGGCTCAGTGCAGGGCCTCACCGGAATGAGCAGGCAGCCCCTGCCGTGACAGACTCCTCTATCTCTCCTCACTCTCTCCAGTCCATCCTCCTTCCTACTTATATTGGTACTTACACAAGCACAACTTACTATGCAAAGGTATGGGCTTACCCACGAAGACAAACACCATCTTTGGAGGCTCATGATCTTGCTGTAACTTAACAAGTTAAGACAAATGTACAAATAACTATTCCAAGGCAGAATGTGATCAACTTCATAGACAAGACAGAAAATGCTATGGAGGTTTACTGAAAATTTTCAAATACAATCATAGATCTTAAATTTAAATATATTTATTTTGAAGCTTAAAAGGCTAAGTAGTCTCTGTGAACAAATAGTTTTTACACCTGCATAAAAGTCTTCACAATATTGAGGGGTATGAAAGAAACCGCAACTTTCCTTATTTAAAGTTGACACAATGTTTGCCATGGAAAATTCTCAGGAAACTGTGGTTTAACACACCTCCAGTTTTCTTCCATTTCAAATAAATTAAATAAAAAAGGGAAAACACCTAATTCTTTTAATGGAAAATTTTCATTTTGGCATATGGGTATTTATTGTGAGCATCAAGCATTTGGTGTTCAATTTTGAAAAATATTTTGAGAATGTGTATGTGAATATAAACAACAGTCTATAACTGAAAAAGCTGTTTTATGTGCAATGGTCATTCCTTTGAAACGATGCCTAAAACGAACGGACTCTCAGTGAACTGGTGGAGGTAGGATGCTAGTAGCAGTACTTTTAATGCTAGCTGGGCTTCATTTCAATTCTAGGTTTTACCTAAAGATTTAAATCAACACGTTACTATTTGTACGAATTAAAAAACATGTAACAAGAAACAGTCCATTTAGCCAGATTTGAAGAAATGTGGCAAACTGAGCAGACTAAGGTTAAGAGTTCACATTTAATGTAACAGACCTTTTTGCATTTGTTGAACTCTTATAATCCCTATGACATCACAACTCTAAAGTATAGTCTTACAAATACGGAGACTTAGTCCATCCTTTTGTCCTAAATTTTCATTTTGTAGAACAAAACGAGAAACCTGGGTTTAGACCTGAGATCTGCTATTTCCTACTGCCTGACTTTAGGTATGTGTTTTTTTTTTCCTACATTTAAAAAAAAAATTTTTTTATTTATTCATTTAGAGAGGAGAAGGAGAGACCAAGAGAGAGAGAGAGAGAGAGAGAGAGAGAGAGAGAGAGAGAGAGAGAGAGGAGAGAGGAGCTGGAAGCATCAACTCCCGTATGTGCCTTGACCAGGCAAGCCCAGGGTTTCAAACCGGCGACCTAGGCACTTCCAGGTCGACGCTTTATCCACTGCGCCACCACAGGTCAGGGTAGGTATGTTTTTGACCTTTCTGGGTCCACAGTCTCATCTGTTAAATGGGGTTATCATCATCATCCCTGAGAAAGCTAACATACCTAAAGCACCTAATGAGTCAGGCAACTGGTACAGATTAAAAAGTATTAATTTGCTTCCTCTTATCCTATACCTGTTTAATGTAACTGTCTTTTATTTTCTACTGGATTACACAGTCCTCTAGAAAATACAATCTTCTATTCCCCTCACATCTTCCACAGTGCCTAGCCAATAGCTATGCATGCAACAGATGTTTTAAATTGAGACGCTCCTGAAATTCTAGCAACAGCTGCCTGGAAATGTCAGCATTCCAGTCCCTAAATTCTCTAGCTTTAAACTCTCATCATATACATTATTAACTGGCTACTTAACCTTTCTAACCCCCTTCCTTTATTTCAAAAATAAAGACACTACTAATATTACTATACACACATGAATACTTTCTATATGTGATCACTGTTTAAGATTAATGTAAGATAAGAATGCATAAGGAAGAATTATGCAAGCTGTTAAGATGTTACACAAATTATTTTGTTCTGCTCTATTCTAATGGTCACAAAACCTCAAATGCACAGAGCTCTAGGTCACAGACTCATTTCCTATTTGGTCATCATCCACTGAGTTCCCTTTCTAAGGCAAACTAAATAATAATCAGTGCCCTCTCCCAGACATATGGTGCCTGCCTCATTTCTGTTTAAGAGGTTTCATTTATTCACAGATTTTAATATGGAAGAACCTGAATCCCATGAAAGACTATCACAAATGAAATAAAGTAGTAATGAAGTCACTGAAATCAAATAGCTTAGGACGAATCTGAAATGATTCTTAAGCAGGGAAGTTTCCCTCAAGGGATCTCTCCAGAACTCAGATGAAACAGAATGTTTTCCCTTCCTCCCTCTCTCCACCTCCCTTCTTTCCTTTTGTTTGGAGAAAGGTACAAAAGGGCAGAAATGTAATCAGGGTTCACTTCACAATATGTCAGTCAGATAGAGTCTAAACTTTCTATCTGAATTACTATTATAAATCTCATAACTACAAATCCAGTTACATGCAAATGAATGTACTATTACAAAATAATAAGCTAATACAATATAGACATCTGTTTCCCCATTTTTAAGTTAAATGATACTTCAAAAGGCTGGAAGGTTGAACAAGGGGCTGTAAATGAAAGATACACTATACCCTAAAAAACAGATTTTACATATATTACACGTACATTAAGTGATATTAACCTTATAAAGTAAAAACAATCTGAGAAGTTAAAAAGGAAAAGACAGACACAGGTATTTTATTTTGGATATTTCTAAATTCAAGTTGAGTAACAAATATTGCTAAGTGTTACCATTAGAGTTTAGATGAAAACATAATATTATTAGGCAACTAAAAATAAATTGCTTTTAGCTTTCACCACAAATTAAACATTAATTAAATACTTTTAGAACTTAGCAACCAAAAAGTTCAACAAATTTATTCTGGTAAAAATCTAAAACATATTTTTTAAAATTATTAAGAGAAAAAAAATATTCTGCCATATTTTTATATCATCACCACTGTTCCGTTTAAAGTGTCATTTTGTGTGAGATATAGACCAAACCACAAGTTTAAACCTATAACAAAACTAAATTTTTTCCTGCTTTCTTATGAATGAATCCTATGAAGTATTATTTACTGTAAAATTACAGTAGTATAAAATAAAAAGGCTGCTGAAAAATCATACTCATGACTCTGGTGTTGCTTAAATTACTGATTATGTGAAAGCTTAAATTACTGATTTTAACCTTTCCTTTCCTTTTCTTCTCTTTATTTTTCTTTTTTATATTTTTCTTTTCTTTTCAAATAAGAGGATGGGAAATGGACAGACAGCCACATGTGACTAAACTGGGATCCACCCAACAGCCCGTCTGGGGCTGATGCTTGGACCAACCAAACTATCCTCATTGCCCGGGGTCAACGCTCAAACCAGTAGAGCCACTCACTGGCTATGACGGGGAAAGAGAGGGGAAGAGAAGCAGATGGTTGCTTCTCATGTGTGTCCTGACTGGGGTTTGAATCTGGGACGTGCGCATGCTGGGGCAACGCTCTATCCACTGAGCCAACTGGCTAGGGCCTAGAAGGTCTTTTCTAATGAAAACATTTACTGCTATAAACTTTCCTACTATAAATTTTTATTTTATACTACTGTAGTTTTACAGTAAATAATATTTCATAGGATTCATTCATAAGAAACCAGAAAAAGAACAATGCAAATACAAATGCAAAAAGAATACAGATTAGAGCAAATGTCAATGAAAGTGAAAACGGAAAAGCAATACAGAAAAATCAATCAACCCACAATATATTCTCAGGTGGAACTCTCTTTCATAGAAATTAGTAAAAGGTAGAAATATAAAAAGGGAAATAGAAAGGAAGAAGAGTGGCAAATCCAAGGAGAAGATCTGTGTAAAAGTCCAACTGTGCACATAACAGTGGTATAAGCCTTAATCACCTCCCTTCATCAGTTTTTCTCGCTTGTAAAAGGGGGTTAAAAATAATTGTTCACAGGGTGAATACAGGGGTTAACTGGAATATTCATGAATATTATTTGGAAAGTATAAAAATAACAATTCTTTGTTTGAATTACTAAGATTGACAAACTGTTATCTAACCCATAAACATCACATTAAGTTAGTTCAACCTATCTCTAAGGACCTTGAAAGTGTAATAACATGGAAAAGCAAGATTCATAGACTATTATAAAAAAAAGCAAGATTCATAGACTATTATAAAATATTATTTTAGTGGCAACACTGGAGTTCAAATTGGGAAAATTCATTATATACTACTAACACTTGGCTTCTTAATAAGTTTTCTCATCAAGGAAAAAAAGTAAAAAATATAAATAAAAAAACTTTTCCATTGTAGATATACCTTTTTGCAGATTTTTTCAAAATTGATATCATCATCAAGAGCAGATTTAGTTACTGTATCAGGTTTCAATTCCTATAAAAAAATAAAATAATTTTAGTTATATGTCTAATTTTAAACTGTCATTATTATGATTTTATTTACTTTGTTTTAAGAAATCTGTATTAAATAAATTCTTAACATTTAGGAGAGAATAATTCCTACTACACATAATAAAAAATGACCATGCTATAAAAAAAAGCCACAGCAAAATGAATTTAAGAGCTAATCCCCCCAATTATATTCACATTTTATGAAAGTCAGAGAATTCAATGTGCCATAAAATCTTTAAGACAAAAACATTTCTTTAATAAAAATAAGATTAAAATAATTCAAAATGTTAATTTAAGAATTCTTAAGTTGAAAGAAATTTATTTTACTGACATTATAGAACACTGGCAATTTCATCAATTTATGGAAAAAATGTAGACATTTACTGAGAAATACCCAATTTTAATTTATTTAAAAAATTCTAAGCCATAAAATACTTTTATATTATGCAAGATATTAATCCAGATTTATTTAAGAAATAAAAAAAACAGAAAGCAGAGAAAAAAATAAGTAAAATTACTGGCAATGTTTACATGGTTATAATTTTATCACAGCCTTGTTCACATTTAAGAGAATTTTAATTTGATATGCATTTCACTAAGGGAATGATAGATGACTTTAACATCATACAAAAATGAATTTTTTATTAAAATTATCACATTATTCTAATGTGCATAATTATATAGATGGATGGATGGTTGGATGAATGGATGGTTGGACGGATGGACGGATGGTTGGATGAGTGGAGAGAAGGATGGATGGATGGATGGATGGATGGAGAGAAAGATGGATGCATGGATGGATGGATGGATGGAGAGAAAGATGGATGGATGGATGGATGAATGGACAGATAGATAATCTGAAAATATATGTTGCTGGTTTTGAAGACAGAGAAAAAATTCTCTTAAAATCTCCAGAAGGAATACAGGCCTGCTAACATTTTGATTTTAAGATGTCTGATATGTACAACTGTTAGATAATTAATCTGTTTTTTAAATATTTATTGCTTTTAGTGAGGGGGGAACGGGCTGAAAGAGAGATATATGTACATAGAAACATCAATTTGTTGTTCCACTTATTTATGCATTCATTGGTTGATTCTTGTATACGCCCTAACCAAGGATTGAACCTGCAACCTTGGTTTATAAGGACGATGCTGTAAACAACTGAGCTATTCAGTCAATGCCAAATGTGAGTGGTTTTAAAACACTAAATTTGTGGTAATTTGTTACACCAGCACAAGGAGACTAATTTCCTACCAATCTACATATTATAAAATAACTCATTATAGTATATTATATGAACAAGCACTATATGACATAAATAATGCCTAGAATTAAATATTTACCTTAAAACTATCAAAGTAAAATTTAGACACACTTAAATGGCTTAAACTTTCCTTATTGCAACTCTCATACTTAGGTATTTTGGAGTTTGTTTAATGCCTTAGTTTTAAATATAATCATATGTATAAAAGGGTATATTGTATTATTTCCTAAAATATCGATTATAACAAAATTTTTAAATGGTATTTAAATAGCAAAACTGTATCAATAATAATGCTGTGCCATAACGAAAATTCCTTTTCAGTGCTATCATAGTAGACACTGAGGAACTCATAAATCAAATGTTTTAGACAATGCAAAACTGCAACAATATACTATTAAGTTATTCCTTCTTACATATACTTCAATTCAGAAGAGATCAGTCATTGCCATTCAAATAAAACTCTTTTTGATGTGTTATCACAAATGAATAGATACTTCAAATGTCAGTATTCCCCTCAGAAGATAAGAGAAAATGTAACCCACAGCCCTTCTAAATTGTAGGAGTCTGCTGTGAAATCTTTTTGGGAAGTTTATGCTAAACTCCTAGGATTTACAAGTCATCTCTTCACTATTTTCTTTCTTTTTTAAAGATTTTATTTATTCATTATAGAGAGGAGGGAGAGAGAGAGAGAAAGAGAGAGATAAAGGAGGGAGGAACAGGAAGCAGCAACTTCCATATGTGCCTTGACAAGGCAAGCCCAGGGTTTCGAACCGATGACTTCAGACTTCAGCATTCCAGGTCAATGCTTTATCCACTGTGCCACCACAGGTCAGGTACAAATGATCTCTAATAATTGCTCTAATTACTAAATTTATATACATTCCAACTCAGAATGTCTAACATAGTTCTAAGAGGGGAAGTTTTAAACAACTGTTTTCATTATTCTTGGACTGAATTTAATAGTTTTAACAATAGGCTATAATTTAAACACAAAATTTAAATGACATATTTTTAAGAACACATAACCTTAAAATTGATTATGAAGTCGAGTTGCTATAGTAAAATTCACTAGGGCTTTACCAGATATGAAATTTAAACTGCAAAAGATATGGGAAAATGATATTTTTAAGGTCTTAAGTAATTCACCAATTTCAAAAAATGCCTGAGGTTGCGGATAATTTTCTGGGTTTATGACTGTCGTACCTTACTTGACAACATATCTACTCTCTTCATTGAAAATAAAGGTTTCCGACAAGAGCTCTGAAAAGCAAAGAACACTGCAAGCTTTGTGAATAAAACTACAAAAAGCAATAATTTAGGTAGAGAACTTTGAAAGGCAAATTGTATTTATAGGCAGGGACATTAAAAAGTTTGAACAATTCCAGCTTTCTGGCTATCAATATTTAGAAGCAGAAGAATAATATATTCTAACCAGTTTGCGGGAAACAGTTCATCTTTAACTGTACGAGAAGGAAGCAAGCTTGAACAAGATCAGGTAGTAAACCATGCAGTCATAGGGAAATGGCCTAAGGAACTACATAAAATAGGAAATAAAATTTATGCTTATATTAACCTTTGCCATTTTCTTGATAGAAAAATAGAATGAAGAGCCTAGAGTATAAGTTCTTTGATGGTAAGAACAGCATATTATTAGCCCGCGGAAAAGAGGCGGAAACCACAGCGACTGCTGCAGTGGGCTGGTGCCAGTAACGCCCATACCCAAACACCCCAGGCAGCAGCAGAAGGGGCGGTGGTCCTGCAGACAGACCAAACCTAGGGAGCACAGAAGCCACACCCATTGAACTCCTGTGGATACACCCTTCTTATACACAGACAAAATGGGAAGGCAGAGAAATGCAATCCAAATGAATCAAGAGAAATCCCCAGAAAAGGACTTGAATGAGTCTGATATAACTAAATTACCAGATGCAGAGTTTAAAATAATGATTGTTAGGATGCTCAAAGATCTTAGAACAACAACAGATGGACACAATGAACACATAAATAAAGAGATAGCAAGTATAAAAAAGGACATTGAAATCAGTCAGAAATAACAAATACAATATCATAAATGAAGACCACAATGGAAGGAATTAAAAGCAGGATAGATGAAGCTGACGATCAAATCAGTGAGTTAGAGGACAAGATAAACGAAGGCACGGAAACAGCAGCAAAAAGAAGAGAATCCCAAAGTCTGAGGAAACTCTAAGAGAGCTCTTTGACAAAATAAAGAGAAATAACATCCGCATCATAGGGGTTCCTGAAGAGGAAAAGAAAGAACAAGGGATAGAGACCTTGTTCAATCAAATCATAGCTGAAAATTTCCCTAAATTGATGCAGGAAAAAGTCACACTGGTTCAAGAAGCACAGAGAATCCCATTAGAGAGAAACCCAAAGAAATCTACAAGACATATCATAATTAAAATACCAAAGCTCAGAGATAAAGAAAGAATACTAAAAGGTGTAAAAAAAAAAAAAGCAGTCTATTACCTACAGAAGAATCCCCATAAGAATGACATCTGACTTTTCAACAGAAACACTTGAGGCCAGAAGGTAATGGCAAGAAATATTCAAAGGAATGCAAAACAAGAGCCTACAACTAAGCCTTCTTTATCCATCAAGGCAATCATTTAAAATTGAAAGAGAAATAAAAAGCTTCCCAGCCAAAAAAAAAAAAAATTCAAGGAATTCATTAAAACCAAACCAATGCTGCAAGAAATGTTAAGGAACCTGTTGTAAACAGAACAAAGGGACAAAAAAAATAGTAAAAAAAAAAAAAAGGAATGTAGCTTTAAAGAATAAAATGGCAATAAACAACTACATATCAATAGTAACCTTAAATGTAAATGGATTTAATGATCCAATCAAAAAACATAGGGTAGCTGCATGGATAAGAAAACAGGACCCATACATATGCTGTCTACAAGAGACCCACCTTAAAACAAAAGATACACATAGACTAAAAGTAAAAGGTTGAAATAAAATATTTCATGCAAATGGAAATGAAAAAAAAAAGCTAGGGCAGCAATACTATAGCTGACAAAATAGACTTTAAAACAAAGGCTTTAGTAAGAGATAAATAAGGTCACTACATAATGATAAAGGGAGCAATCCAAAAGGAAGATATAACCATTATCAATATCTACGCACCTAATACAGGAGCACCTAAATATATAAAGCAGACTCTGATAGATATAAAGAGTGAGATCAACAGCAATACTATAATACTATAATAGTAGGGGATTTCAATACCCCACTAACATCACTAGATAGATTCTCAAGAAAGAAAATTAACAAAGAAAGAGCAGACTTAAAGAACACACTAGATCAACTAGATTTAATAGCTATCTTTAGAAACTTGCACCCTAAAGCAGAAGAATATAAATTCTTTTCAAGTGCTCATGGTACATTCTCTAGGATAGACCACATATTAGGGCACAAAAGGGGTGTCAACAAATTTCAGAAGATTGATATCATATCAAGCATCTTCTCTGATAACAATGGCATGAAACTAGAAATCAACCAAAACAGAAAAACTGAAAAAAACTCAAACACTTGGAAAGTAAATAGCATGTTATTAAATAATGAATGGTATAATAATGAGATCAAAGAAGAAATTAAAAAAACTCCTAGAAACAAATGATAATGAGCATACAAAAACTCAAAATTTATGGGACAAAGCAAAAGCAGTACTGAGAGGGAAGTTCATAGCATTACAGGCATGCCTTAAGAAGCTAGAAAAAGCTCAAATAAACAACTTAACCCTGCATCTAAAAGAACTAGAAAAAGAACAGGAAGTAAAGCCCAGAGGTAGTAGAAGGAAAGAAATAATAAAGATCTGAGTGGAAATAAATGGCATAGAGGCTAAAATAAACAATACAGAGGATCAATGAAACCAAGAGCTGGTTATTTGAATAGGTAAACAAGATTGATGAATGTTTAACCAGACTCACCAAGAAAAAGAGAGGACTCAAATAAATAAAATTAGAAATGAGAGTGGAGAAACAACAACTGACACAACAGAAACACAAAGGAGTGCAAGAAAATACTATGAAATACTATATCCCATAAAATTTTAGACAACCTAGGTGAAATAGACAAATTCCTTGAAACATATAATCTTTCAAAAATCAATCTGGAAGAATCAGAAAACCTAAACAGACCGATTATAGCAAATGAGATCGAAACAGTTAACAAAAAACTCCAAAGAAACAAAAGCCCTGGGCCAGATGGCTTCACAGGTGAATTCTACCAAATATTCAAATAAGAACTAACTCCTATCCTTCTCAAGCTATTTCAAAAAATTCAAGAGGAAGGTAGACTCCCAAACTCCTTTTATGAGGTGAGCATAATTCTGATTCCAAAACCAGGCAAAGACAACACAAAGAAAGAAAATTATAGGCCAATATCCCTGATGAATATGGATGCTAAAATCCTCAATAAAATATTAGCAAACTGGATCCAGCAATATATGAAAAAATCATACATCATGATCAAGTGGGATTTATTCTGGGGAAGCAAGAATGGTACAATATTCGTAAATCAATCAATGTGATTCATCACATAAACAAAAAGAACAAAAAACACATAATAATTTCAATAGATGCAGAAAAAACATTTGATAAAATCCAGCACCCATTTATGATCAAAACTCAGCAAAGTGGGAATACAGGGAACATACCTCAACATGATAAAGGCCATCTATGACAAATCCACATGATACTCAATGGGCAAAAATTAAAAGCAATCCCCTTAAGATCAGGAACAAGACAGGGGTGCCCCCTTTCACGACTCTTGTTCAACATAGTTCTGGAAGTCCTAGCCACAGCAATCAGACAAGAAGGAGAAATAAAAGGCATTCAAATTTGAAAAGTAGAAGTAAAACTATCATTATTTGCTGATATTGTACATAGAAAACCCTAAAGTCTCAGTCAAAAACTACTGGATCTGATAAATGAATTCAGCAAGGTGGCAGAATATAATTTTTTTTTCCTTTTTTTTTGTTGTCCCCAAATTCTAATAATCTTAATCCTTTATTTCAGAACCTATCCTAGGGGGTTGAAGTTAGACAATAGAAAAGATTTCTCAATAATGAAAGAAAAGAAAGAGGTAGCAGATGTGGGGCAGGAGTACCTCTCAACTAGCCTGTGGTCAATAAATGTGTGGGGAAGAAAGAATGAGTCTCAAAGCCTGGGCCCACCAGAACAAGGTGTTGGTTGAGCTGGATCTAAAACATAAGTAGGACAGACTGCACACCAGGGTGGCAGGAAGAAGGAGGAAATTCTGTGGCCTGCAGTTCCTCTTTTTCATCTCTCTTCTGGTTTTTATGTCTTTTTCTATCTCTCTCCCCCTCTGTGTCTCTCTGACAGAAAGGACAGGAAACATGTTTGTCAGCCTGATAGGAAGGCCCTCCCCCTTCACAGCTGTCTGATGATTCCAGGATTTCCAGATTCCCCAAGAGTGCCGGTGTAAGAATCTGTCCCTATCTCTCTGCCTCTGTATCTGTCTCTCTCCTTGGTTTTCCAGTGAAACCAAAGGGTTCAAATACCTAACTTTACCACTTTGAGTCTCAGGCAAGTCAGGATATAAAATTAATACTCAGAAATCAGAGGCATTTTTATACACCAACAATGAACTATCAGAAAGAGAAATTAAGGAAACAATCACCTTCAATATTGCAACCAAAAAAATAAAGTACCTAAAAGTAAATTTAACCAAAGAGATTAAAGACTTGTACAAAGAAAATTATAAAACATTGATAAAAGAAATCAAGGAAGATACAACAAGTGGAAAGAAGCATGTACCGTACTCTGGAAAGAAAGAATAAACATCATTAAAATGTCTATATTACCCAAAGCAATTTATAAATTCAATGAAATACCAATTAAAATAGCAGTGACATATTTCAAAGATATAGAACACATATTCCGAAAATTTATATGGAACTAAAAGAGAACATAAATAGCCTCAGCAATCTTAAAAAAAGAAGAATAAAGTGGAAGGTATCACACTTCCTGATATCAAATTATACTACAAGACCATTGTACACAAAACAACCTGGTACTGGCATAAGACCAGGCATATTGATCAATGGAACAGAACAGAGAACCCAGAAATAAACCCACACCTTTATGGACAACTGATATTTGACAAAGGAGGTAAGAGCATACAATGGAGTAAAGACAGCCTCTTCAACAAATGGTGTTGGGGAAATTGGACAGCTACCTGCAAAAAATGAAACTAGACCACCAACTTACACCATTCACAAAAATAAACTCAAAATGGGTAAAAGACTTAAATGTAAGTCGTGAAACCATATGTATCTTAGGAGAAAACATAAACAGTAAGCTCTCTGACATCTCTCGCAGCAATATATTTACTGATTTATCTCTACGGGCAAGTGAAATAAAAGACAGGATAAACAAATGGGACTATATCAAACTAAAAAGCTTTTGCGCAGCTAAAGACAATATGAACAGAATAAAAAGACAAACTACACAACTGGAGAACATATTTGACCATACGTCTGATAAGGGGTTAATAACCAAAATTTATAAAGAATTTGTAAATTCAACACCAGGAAGATAAACAATCCAATCAAAAAATGGGCAAAAGAAATGAATAGATACTTCGCCAAAGAGGAAATACAGCCAGCCAATAGACTGATGAGAAAAACCACAATGAGCTATCACCTCACAACAGTCAGAATGGCGCTCATTAACAAAACAACACAAAATAAGTGCTGACAAGGATGTGGTGAAATGGGAACCTTCCTGCACTGCTAGTGGGAATGCAGACTGGTGCAGCCACTGTGGAAAACAGTATGAAGATTCCTCAAAAAACTAAAAATGGAACTGCCTTTTGACCCAGCCATCCCACTTTTAGGAATGTATCCCAAGAACACCACAGCACTGATTCAAAAGGAGAAATGCACCCCCATGTTTATGGCAGCGTTGTTCACAATAGCAAAGATCTGGAAACAGCCCAAATGTTTGTCAGTGGACAAGTGGATTAAAAAGCTATGGTACAGGCCCTGGCCGGTTGGCTCAGTGGTAGAGCGTCGGCTTGGGGTGCAGAAGTCCCGGGTTTGATTCCTGGCCAGGGCACATAGGAGAAGCGCCCATTTGCTTCTCCACCCCTCCCCCTCTCCTTCCTCTCTTTCTCTCTCTTCCCCTCCCGCAGCCGAGGCTCCATTGGAGCAAAGATGGCCGGGGCGCTGGGGATGGCTCCTTGGCCTCTGCCCCAGGCACTAGAGTGGCTCTGGTCGCAACAGAGTAATGCCCCAGAGGGGCAGAGCATCTCCCCCTGGTGGGCAGAGTGTAGCCCCTGGTGGGCGTGCCGGGTGGATCCCGGTCGGGCGCATGCGGGAGTCTGTCTGACTGTCTCTCCCCGTTTCCAGCTTCAGAAAAATACAAAAAAAAAAAAAAAAAAAAAAAAAAGCTATGGTACAGCCTGACCAGGCAGTGGTGCAGTGGACAGAGCATCGGACTGGGATGCGGTTTGAGACCCCTGAGGTTGGCAGCTTGAGTGCGAGCTCATCTGCTTTGAGCAAGGCTCACTAGCTTGCACCCAAGATCACTGGCTCGAGCAAGGAGTTGCTCAGTCTGCTGTAGCCCGCCTGGGTCAAGGCACGTATGAGAAAGCAATCAACGAACAACTAAGGTGCCGCAACAAAGAATTGATACTTCGCATCTCTCTCCCTTCCTGTCTGTCCCTCTCTCTTTCTCTGTCAAAAAATAAATAAATTAAAAAAATTAAAATGCTTTAAAAAAAAAGAATTAAAAAATTATGGTACATATATACAATGGAATACTATGGAGCCATGAAAAAGAAGGAAATCTTACCTTTTGCGACAACATGGATGGACAGGGAAACTATTATGTTAAGTGAAATAAGCCAGGCAGAAAAAGAAAAATATCATATGACCTCACTCACTTGAGCAATCCAAGGAATAATGAGAACTGAGGAACGGAATTGAGACAGAGGAGAGATCAAAGGGATCAGAGGAAAAGAGGACAGAGGGAAAGGGGGTGATAGGATGGGATAAACCTGAAGGGAAGGGGGGAGGGTGCTGTGGGGAGGGGGCAAGGGAGATGTTGAGGGGAATACAGGGGAGGGGGAATGCATTCAGGGCGACACTAGAATCTATGTAAACACAATAAATTAAAATCAATAAAAAAATAAAAAATAAACACAAAAAAGACCAGCATATTATTCACCTTTGACTATTTGTTCCTAGTACAGTCACACATTTTTAACAGAATTAGACCAGAGTCAAGAATTTTAAGATGCCTATTTCTGAGTGAGCAAAGATAAATCGAAAGAGGTCAATAAAGTCTTATCAACAGAAAAATGAAATTCAGTATTTGCCAAAGAATGATCATTGCTAATGTGGGTTTTTGCTTTAGAAAAGCAAAGATGAAGAGAACAAATACGGGGAAAGCCAGGAGGACTACTTTAGTGCTGCAAAGCAGAGTACTTATACTGCTCTAACATATTCTGTTACTATAATTTTTATTTAGAAGGTAAACACTGCTTAAGAACTCACTGAACCATAGATTGTTAATGGCTTGGAAACCATATTACCCAATAAGCCAGGCAACGCCAGCTCAAAAGTAATACTTTGCTCTTTCTGAGAAAACATTTATGCCAACTGGAAAACTAAGATCCATTTCTAAACCCAGAAATAAACATTTTAGATAACAGCTATGTACCTATCCCAAGGACATTTTATATATACTCAGTGTTGAGAAGTCATTTGGTCCCCTCTTACACCACACCTACAGTTAAGAAAATACAATTAAAAATGTGAAGAAAAGAGTTTAGTGCCTATATGGTAATTTTACACTGTGCCATTTCCAGTATATGGGGTTAATTTCAGGTACAATGACTAACCAGAAAGGAATACTAAGTCTTCTTTTTCACAAAAGTAATACCAATGCTTTTTTTCAGATAAAGTATCTCTTAAACTTTAGAAAAACTTTAATTCTACTTTAAATTGAATATAACCATTTTAAATATTCTGTAATTTCAGGCCCTGGCCGGTTGGCTCAGCGGTGGAGCGTCGGACTGGCATGCGGAGGACCCGGGTTCGATTCCCGGCCAGGGCACATAGGCGAAGCGCCCATTTGCTTCTCCACCCCCGCTGCCCCCTCCTTCCTCTCTGTCTCTCTCTTCCCCTCCCGCAGCCAAGGCTCCACTGGAGCAAGGATGGCCCGGGCGCTGGGGATGGCTTTTGGCCTCTGCCCCAGGCGCTGGAGTGGCTCTGGTGGCGGCAGAGCGACGCCCCGGAGGGGCAGAGCATCACCCCCTGGTGGGCAGAGCATCGCCCCTGGTGGGCGTGCCAGGTGGATCCCGGTCGGGCGCATGCGGGAGTCTGTCTGTCTCTCCCCGTTTCCAGCTTCAGAAAAATACAAAAAAAAAAAAAATATTCTGTAATTTCAAGTGCAGAACAAAATACATTATTTTACATGGTAATCTAAAAATTTTATAACAAAGTTATACATTATAGACTTGGGAAGGAAAAAACACACACCTAAATATACTTTAATTTAGAAAAAAATATTTTTTTTACATTTTTTAAATCAAAGAAATTTTAAATATGACCCAAACACATTAAGTGGCCACAAAAAAATAAAAGATGTACTAAAAACACAAAACCATTCTCAATTAGAAAACCACAGATAAAGAAAAAACAAGGGGTAAGATGAAAATACTAGTGTTAACAGGTGCTAAATATAGAATATTCTGCACTAAACAACATTAAAATAAGTACAAGAGAGACTCATACTAAATTAGATGGTAAAACTATAATTTTACTCAATTGTACAGAAAATGGTGCAAAGCTTTTTATTTTCAAATATTCAAATTTATCACCAAATGCAAATAAAAATAAAAATATCAGTAATTGCTAATAAAATGTTAACTGAGCTTCTGAAACTGGGCTTAATTACGTACTTTCCTTCCCTTATATTCCCTTAAAATGGCTCAAGTCTGAAAAATATTAATCTTTCAATGTGGGAGCTTATTCATTAGTGAGCAGGGCTCTATGTTGACTTGCATAAGACGCATTATTGTATTTTTACACATTCAATGCAGCTTTATTTTATAGTACCAGTATAATTTATTTCTTTAATTTAACCTATCAAAAAAAAATATCCAAACCATCTGAAAGACAAAAGAAAGCACTAGATTCTTCACAACATACATGCAAGTTACTAACCCATTCATAAAACATTAGTATTATAAGGGACATTAGCTATCATATAACTCTACACGTGTGCAAGAGACTCAGCAAGCCTGTGTTGCTCAAACTCTATTCATACCGGAAAAGGCCTGTCTTCAGGACTGGTCTTTGACCAGCTCCTGGAAAATGAGCTCTGAGTCCTTGGGCCAAGGGGTTTGAACTTAATCACATAGCTTATGTTAACAATGTGATATATGGTGACTGCTTCTTTGCTCTAGGAAGCTGGAGAATGAGCAGTTGAGGTCAGTCATGCAGGCGATTCACACCTCTAACTGGCTTCCAATAACAACCCTGTACACCAGGGGTCCCCAAACTATGGCCCGCGGGACACATGCGGCCCCCTGAGGCCATTTATCCGGCCCCCGCCGCACTTCTGGAAGGGTACCTCTTTCATTGGTGGTCAGTGAGAGGAGCATAGTTCCTATTGAAATATTGGTCAGTTTGTTGATTTAAATTTACTTGTTCTTTATTTTAAATATTGTATTTGTTCCCGTTTTGTTTTTTTACTTTAAAATAAGATATGTGCAGTGTGCATAGGAATTTGTTCATAGTTTTTTTTATAGTCCGGCCCTCCAACGGTCTGAGGGACAGCGAACTGGCCCCCTGTGTAAAAAGTTTAGGGACCCCTGCTGTACACGAAAGTTCATTTGTGCTTCCTGGTTGGCGACACTGCAAGTGTTGTCATACTTCATTGCTAGAAGTGTCCACGTGACTACACTGGGAGAGAACAACTACAAGCTTGTATCAGGTTTCTTCTAGAGCAGAGGTCAGGAACCATTTTTGGAAGAGAGAGCCATGAACAGCACATATTTTAAAATGTAATTCCGTGAGAGCCATACTAAATACAAGTAAATGTGTGGATTTTATGAGAGACCAACACTTTTAAAGTACAATAAGTCTCTGAATTCTTTTTAATAACATTGTTATGCTGTTGCTAACCAATGATGAAAAAAGTACTTCTTACCATTAATGCGACTTCTGGTGCTGCATGGTTTTGCCGATGGCTTTGTAGTCTGGTTGATAGGTGGTGAGGTTAAGCTTCATGCAAGCGTTGAGACTTCCACCAGTTAAACGTGATCGTAGGTTGGTTGGTCTTAACGTTCTTCAGATGTGAGAAAGACTGCTCACATGCATACATAGAGCCAAAGACTGTCAGTACAGCAATACATGCTGCAGTGTGTGGAATGTGACCTGAAGCGCGTTCCAAGTTTTGACAATCAGCTGGTCCGCAGGTTGAAGTTTTTTCATTTCTCCCCACTTGTGTTTACTCGCCAACTCTGCTTGCTCTGCTTGCTGTCGTGCAACTCTTTCCAAATCTTCATTCAGTGACTTGAACTTATTCATCCACATGTCTGAAGCCTTCAGGTCAGCAGCTCGTAGCTCAAAATCTCTTGACGGAGACACCGGGGATGTAACTCAGGTCGGCGTTGTCCACTGCACACTCATGTGGATGGGTGATGAACTTAAAAAGACGAGTGAGCTCACGAAATTCTCCAAAGCGCGCTTTGAATGACTGCAGAAGATTAGATGTGAAGCCCACTAGCTGCTAGAGATCAAGATGTTGAGCAGGGTCACTTGCTGTGCATGCATCTTTAAACTCTCCCAGTTTTTCAAAGTGTAGTAAACGACCTGCTTCAATGTCAGCAATGAAGAGTTCCAGCTTGTTTTCAAATGCAAACACTGCTTGTTGAAGGGATACGACTGTATTCCAACGCCTTCCATTTTCACATTGAGCTGGTTCAGATGTTCAGTCATGTCCACGAGATAGTCAACTTAAGGAGCCACTCAGTGTTAGCTAACTCAGGATGCTCGATGTTTTTCATTTCAAGGAAAGTCAGGATTTCACTCAGATAAGCCGCGAAACAGCTGAGCACTTTCCCTCTTGACAACCAACACACATTGCTGGCAGAAGCAGACCAGAATAATTATTCCCAACTTCATCCAGCAGTGTTTTAAACTGGCGATCATTTAAAGCTCTGGCAACAATGTTGACCATCCGAATGACCAGCACCATCACTTCGCGAAGCTGCTCACCACACATCTGAGCACAAAGCGCCTCTTGATGTAGGATGCAGTGAAAACTTAGATGGGTCTCTTTTCATGTTCATGAAGAAGCACTATGAATCCTCTGCTTTTCCCCACCATGCACAGAGCACCATCAGTACACACCAAAATACAGTGTGTACGTAAAGTCATGGTGCACTTTTGACTGGTCACAGGAAAGCAACAAAAGACGATAGATATGTGAAATCTGCACCAAAAAAAAGGAAAACTCCCAGTTTCATAATTATTCAGTGCAGTTCGATGTGGGCTCATGCACAGATTTTTTAGGGCTCCTTAGGTAGCTATCCCGTATAGCCTCTACAGACTCGTCACTGATTGATGGACTACCAGAACAGGGTTTCTCCACCAAACTGCCGGTTTCCTTCAACTTTGATCCCACCGAGTAATGTTATTCCTGTGTGGCGGCGCTTCCTTATAAACGTGCCGATATTCACGTTGCACTTTGGTCACGAATTCGAATTTAGCAAGCCACAGAACACACTAAACTTTCCTCTGTACCGTCCACATCTCGACTGGCATGGCCATGAGCTGCTCCGCTGTATACACGGTGTTACATCATCATCTGCGCATGAGAACATGCTGCCACATCATCCTACAGAAACTGGGAGGGCATTCCTATTATTTGGTGCAGATTTCACATTTCTATCGTCTTTTGTTGCTTTCCTGTGACCGGTCAAGAGTACACCATGACTTTACGGACACACTGTAAGTTTATCCATCGGTATTTTTTTTCTTTAGCGAACTCAGTGAAAGACTTGAATAAATCCTCCCATCTTATTGTCTCTTTCATAGGCAAAACAGCAAGACTCTCCTCATGTAGTGTGTCATCGACAGCATACCTTGCAGTCACGCTGAACTGGGATAAATGGCTTACATCTGTTGACTCATCCAAAGCGAGAAAAAAGAATGGTGCTGCATTTATGTCCTTTATATGTGTTGCCTCAATTTGATTTGCCATCATGATGGTACGATCGTGAACCGTTCTTGCCGACAGAGGCATGTCTTTATTTTGTTTGATTATCTTGTCTTTATCCAAAAAGTCGTCAAAAAGTACATTGGCAACATCAAGCATGAATGTTTTGGCATACTCCCCATCTGTGAATGGTTTTCCGTTTCTCAAAATTGCTAAAGCACCAGCAAAGCTAGCCAAATCAGTCACCTTGTTGGGTCCAAACACAGAGTTGCTGCTGACTAGATTGCACTCTGCACAGTAGCTCTTGACATGCTTTCTTCCTGCTGTCCCCTGCTGGATATTTCGATGCAAATATAGTATGGCGTGTGTCACAGTGCCACTTTATATTTGACCATTTCATCAGTGCAATTTTATCACTGCATATTAGACACACTGCAGAACCTGCTCTCTCCACAAAGGCAAATTCCTCTGTCCATTCCTGCTGAAAAGTACGATTCTCCTCATCTTTTTTTCCTTTTATCCATCTTCTTTGTCAAAAGGGTTTCTGCAATTAGCTAGCTGACTTGATTGAAAGGAGGAAAGTTTACTTCCTGACCTCACAACAACCCCTACACATAATGTGTAATGTACGTTACACATTATCCAATAAAAATTAATGTTGTCCCGGATATATATATATATATATATATATATATATATATATATATATTGTATTTTTCTGAAGTTGGAAACGGGGAAGCAGTCAGACAGACTCCCACATACGCCCAACCGGGATCCACCTGGCATGCCCACCAGGAGGCGATGCTCTCTTGCAACCATGGCCATTCTAGCGCCTGAGGCAGAGGCCATGGAGCCATGCTCAGCGCCCAGGCCAACTTTGCTCCAATGGAGCCTTGACTGCGGGAGGGGAAGAGAGAGAAAGGAGAGGGAGAGGGGTGGAGAAGCAGATGAGTGCTTCTCCTGTGTGCCCTAGCTGGGAATCAAACCCGGGACTCCTGCACGCCAGGCCGACGCTCTACCACTGAGCCAACTGGCCAGGGCTGTTTTATATTTTTAACGTTATTATTATTATTTTTTTAAATAAATTTTTATTTTAATGGGGTGACATCAATAAATCAGGGTACATATATTCAAAGAAAACATTTCCAGGTTATCTTGTCATTTAGTTCTGTTGCATACCCATCACCCAAAGAGAGGTAGACCTCCGTCACCCTCTATCCAGTTTTCTTTGTACCCCTCCCCCTCCCCCTCCCCCTCTCCCTCCCTCCCTCCCCCGAACCCCCGTAACCACCACACTCCTGTCCATGTCTCTTAATCTCGCTTTTATGTCCCACCAATGTATGGAATCCTGCAGTTTTTTTTTTCTGATTCACTTATTTCACTCTGCATAATGTTATCAAGATTCCACCATTCTACTATCAGTGATCCGATGTCATCATTTCTTCTAACTAAATAGTATACCATGGTATATATGTGCCCCATCTTCTTTATCCAGTCTTCTATTTTTTTTACAGTGATTAAAAGCCTTTAAGCAAACTCTTGGCCAATACAGCAAGAATCAATAAAAGAGTGGTGTCCTTAACATGTTCATCAAGTTCAAGTTGGCCCCATCACCATGCCAAATCCCTGAAAAATGCAACCCAACCACAGTTCAGTCTGCTAGGAGCTGTCACAAGGAGCAGGAGTCCAGGAAAAGTCCACATCCAGGAAAAGTCCGCATGGCACTGAAATTGTTGTCACCATTCTATACTTTGCAGCTCATGTCCAAGTCCCAATGACCGCTGCTTCTAGCTGGTAATGATTCAGGTAGACTGGAAAAGCCATTTGCAGCATGCGTGGATATGGAGCTTCTGTTCTCCTCTGCCTGGAGAGATGAGACCAGGTTGCTTTTCCCTGGAGCTCTGCGACTGTGGCATGGTAAAGAGAACCTTGGGATACACTAAGCTGGGTGGCAAAGGTAGATTCATAATAGAAGTTGGCAAAAGGGGGAAAGAGAGCTCTAATTTAGGAGTAGGTCCCAGCCTGAAATATGAGTGGGGCATTGAGGTAGGAGGAATAAAGGAAACACTATATATTAAACAAAGCAGTAGAAAATAGGACTATCAACACCCACAACAGAGATCTTTGAGGGAAGAATAAAAAACCTGACTATTCAAGTAAAACATAGTTAAGTGGCCCTTGTGCAAATGAGATCAGTTTACCTGCTTCTTGGAAGAAATACCCTAGGCTCGTCCACAGTGTCGTAGATGGGGCCGACGGCCCTGGGCACCTTCAGCCTTTAGTGGCAAACTCCAGCTTTCTGGGCAAGGTTAGGTCATAGGTGGCTGGAGCAGGGCTGGAAGAGACTGAACCCTCCCTTAGAGGAGCGAGGGGGAAGCCTACCATCCAGTGTCCCTGTTTCCTCACAGCAGAGGCATGTAAGTCTGGCAGGCTTTAGCTCAATGACCTTCCTTTCCACTATTGAAGCAGGACCCAGATGGCATCCTATGAGACCCCTTTGGGGTGTTGGAGCCTTTAAGGGTGTATCCTAAAAGCTGGTAGCTCCCCTGATCTCTATTGGGCTTTTTCTGCCTCTAGGTATCTTAAAAGCCATGCTCAGAAGATCTCGCTGAGGGGTTTGAGGATCCCCATCCGCCTATATAAATCTTTTCCATATATCTGGAGCTATTTGGAAAAAGACAAAACAGTGTTATTAGCTGGATCTAATAAAGAGGGTAGTAGTATGCAGGCGAAAAAGATTTGGTGTCTCCTGTTCATCAGCATTCAAAAGAAATGTAATTTTTTTTTTTAAGTAAAAAGCATGATATGGTAGAGCTGTAGGAGTTCCAGGATATGACTACCCCCTTTAAAAAAAATTTTTTTTTAAATTGACCTTAAAATGTTTGCTGAGTACACTTTAATAATACCTTAACTTTAAAGATTGTAAGCATGACAAAATACAGTAAATGCTTTTGCTCCATATGCAGGAGCATTTTCAGTTTAGCCAGTTTAGGAAATCCAGTAATAGAAAAATGCATACAGACAATGAGCTATAACATGCTTAGCAGCCTCTCCTGTTCTGACAGAGGTTACTATAGATCCGGAATATGTATCCACTGTAATGTGGACATACGACTGTTTGCCAAATGAAGGTATATGAGTAACACCCATCTGCCAAAGTTGTCCTGGTAGGGATCCTTGAGGGTTAACTCCAAATGAAGGGGCAGTATAGGACCCCTTGGACAGGATTTCCCAATCTGCCGTGCTGCTTCCCAAGAAAGTTGAAACTGTTTACACCGGGCTGCAGCATTCTGGTGATGAATAGTATGAGACTGACTTATTCGGTCTGTCATGCTTGCTCCATATAATTTTCTTTTGGGTAGTTTGATCAACAAGGGCATTCCTAGGCCCTGGCCGGTTGGTTCAGTGGTAGAGCACTGGCCTGGTGTGCAGGATTCCTGGGTTCGATTCCCAGTCAGAGCACACAGAAGAAGCGCCCATCTACTTCTCCACCCCTCCCCCTCTCCTTCCTCTCTGTATCTCTCTTCCCCTCCCACAGCCAAAACTCCACCAGAGCAAAGCCACCCCGGGCACTAAGGATGGCCCCATGGCCTCTGCCTCAGTCACTAGACTAGCTCGGGTAGCAACAGAGCAACACCCCAGATGGGCAGAGCATTCCCCCCTGGTAGGCATGCCAGGTGGATCTCGGTCAGGCGCATGCGGGAGTCTGTCTGACTGCCTTCCCATTTCCATCTTCAGAAAAATACAAAAAATAAATAAATAAAAGGAAAAAGACAACAAACAAACAAAAAAGAAAACAAAGAAAAAAAAAGGGCATTCCCTTGTGCTAAAGCTCCAGGGAGCATGGAGTGAGCTTAAGTATGTCCTATGAAACATGGAGCTCTATGTTGACATATAAGTCTTTGAAGAAGGAGGAACTGCTGAAATAGTTCATCAGCATTTGTCCCTAAGACTGCAGTCTTTATAGTGGAAACACCATAAGTAAATATTTGCTGTCTGTCTATACATTAAAGGGGGAATATGGCAAATGCTGAAAAGCCATGATCTTTGTACCCCTCCCCTCCCCCAACACCCTTCCTCTCCTTCCCCCACCCTGTAACCCCAACACTGTTGTTCATGTCTCTGAGTCTCATCTTTATGTCCCACCTATGTATGGAATCCTATAGTTCTTAGTTTTTTTCTGATTTACTTCTTTCGCTCAGTATGTTATCAAGGCCCATCCATGTTGTTGTAAAAGATCCTATGTCATCATTTCTTATGGCTGAGTAGTATTCCATAGTATATATATACCAAAGCTTTTTCATCCACTCGTCCTCTGATGGACACTTGGGCTGTTTCCAGATCTTTGCTATTGTGAACAATGCTGCCATAAACCTGGGGGTGCATTTCTTCTTTTCAAACAGTGCTACGATGTTCTTGGGGTATATTCCTAACAGTGGTATAGCTGGGTCAAAAGGCAGTTCGATTTTTAATTTCTTGAGGAATCTCCATACTGTTTTCCACAGTGGCGGCACCAGTCTGCATTCCCACCAGCAGTGCAGGAGGGTTCCCTTTTCTCCACATCCTTGCCAGCACTTATTCTGTGTTGTTTTATTGATGAGCGCCATTCTGACTGGTGTGAGGTGATATCTCATTGTGGTTTTAATTTGCATTTCTCTAATCATTAGTGATGTTGAACATTTTTTCATATGCCTATTGGCCATCTGTGTGTCCTCTTTGGAGAAGTGTCTATTCATTTCTTTTGCCCATTTTTGGATTGGATTGTGTGTCTTTCTGGTATTAAGTTTTACAAGTTCTTTATAAATTTTGGTTATTAACCCCTTATCAGACACAATGTCAAATATATTCTCCCATTGTGTAGTTTGTCTTTTTATTCTGTTCTTATTGTCTTTAGCTGTGCAGAAGCTTTTTAGTTTGATAAAATCCCATTTGTTTATCCTGTCTTTTATTTCCCTTGCCCATGAAGGTAAATCAGCAAATATATCACTGCGAAAGATGTCGGAGAGCTTACTGCCTATGTTTTCTTCTAAGATGCTTATGGTCTCACGGCTTACATTTAAGTCTTTTATCCATTTTGAGTTTATTTTTGTGAGTGGTGTAAGTTGGTGGTCTAGTTTCATTTTTTTGCAGGTAGCTGTCCAATTTTCCCAACACATTTGTTGAAGAGGCTGTCTTTACTCCATTGTATTTCCTTACCTCCATTGTCAAATATGAGTTGTCCATAAAGGTGTGGGTTTATTTCTGGGTTCTCTGTTCTGTTCCATTGATCTATGTGCCTGTTCTTATGCCAGTACCATGCTATTTTGAGTACAATGGCCTTATAATATAAATTGATATCCGGAAGTGTGATACCTCCCGCTTTATTCTTCCTTTTCAAGATTGCTGAGGCTATTCGTGTTCTCTCTTGGTTCCATATAAATTTTTGAAATATGTGTTCTGTATCTTTGAAGTAAGTCATTGGTATTTTAATCGGCATTGCACTGAATTTATAAATTGCTTTGGGTAATATAGACATTTTAATGATGTTTATTCTTCCTAACCATGAGCATGGTATATGCTTCCACTTATTCGTATCTTCCCTGATTTCTTTTAACAATGTTTTATAATTTTCCGAGTACAAGTCTTTAATCTCCTTGGTTAGATTTATTCCTAGGTACTTTATTTTTTTGGTTGCAATGGTAAAGGGAATTGATTCCTTGATTTCTCTTTCTGACAGTTCATTATTAGTGTATAAAAATGCTTCTGATTTCGATGACTTTTGATTTTATACCCTGCCACCTTGCCGAATTCATTTATCAGGTCTAGTAGTTTTTTGACTGAGATTTTAGGGTTTTCTATATACAATATCATATCATCTGCAAATAATGATAGTTTTACTTCTTCTTTTCCAATTCGGATGCCTTTTATTTCTTTTTCTTGTCTGATTGCTGTGGCTAGGACTTCCAGAACTATGTTGAATAAGAGTGGTGAAAGGGGGCACCCCTGCCTTGTTCCTGATCCTAAGGGGATTGCTTTTAATTTTTGCCCATTGAGTATGTTGGCTGTGGGTTTGTCATAGATGGCCTTTATCATGTTGAGGTATGTTCCCTGTATTCCCACTTTGCTGAGAGTTTTGATCATGAATGGGTGCTGGACTTTATCAAATGCTTTTTCTGCAACTATTGAAATTATCATGTGGTTTTTCTCCTTTCTTTTGTTTATGTGATGAATCACATTGATTGATTTGCAAATATTGTACCAGCCTTGCTTCCCAAGAATAAATCCCACTTGATCATGGTGTATGATTTTTTTCATATATTGCTGGATCCGGTTTGCTAATATTTTGTTGAGGATTTTTGCATCTAAGTTCATCTGGGATATTGGCCTATAATTTTCTTTTTTTGTATTGTCTTTGCCTGGTTTTGGAATCAGATTTATGCTTGCCTCATAAAAGGAGTTTGGAAGTCTTTCTTCCTCTTGAATTTTTTGAAATAGCTTGAGAAGGATAGGAGTTAGTTCTTCTTTGAATATTTGGTAGAATTCACTTGTGAAGCCATCAGGCCCAGGACTTTTCTTTTTTTGGGAGTTTTTTGATAGCTGTTTCAATCTCATTTGTTGTAATTGGTCTTTTTAGGTTTTCCGATTCTTCCAGATTGATTTTTGGAAGATTATATGATTCAAGGAATTTGTCCATTTCATCTAGGTTGTCTAGTTTTTTTGGCGTACAGTTCTTTATAGTATTTTCTTACAATATTTTGTATTTCTGTTGTGTCAGTTGTTATTTCTCCACTCTTGTTTCTAATTTTATTCATTTGAGTCCTCTCTCTTTTTTTCTTGGTGAGTCTCGTTAAAGGTTCATTGATCTTGTTTCCTTTTCAAAGAACCAGCTCCTGGTTTCATTGATCCTCTGTATTGTTTCTTTAGCCTCTATGCCATTTATTTCTGCTCTGATCTTTATTATTTCCTTTCCTCTACTAGCTCTGGGCTTTACTTCCTGTTTTTTTTTCTAGTTCTTTTAGATGCAGGGTTAAGTTGTTTATTTGAGCTTTTTCTAGCTTCTTGAGGTATGCCTGTAAAGTTATAAACTTCCTTCTCAGGACTGCTTTTGCTGTGTCCCATAAATTTTGAGTTGATGTATGCTCATTATCGTTTGTTTCTAGGAATTTTTAAATTTCTTCTTTGATCTCAATGTTAACCCATTCGTTATTTAATAACATGCTATTTAGTTTCCAACTGTTTGAGTGTTTTTCAATTTTTCAATTTTGGTTGATTTCTAGTTTAATGCCATTGTGATCAGAGAAAATGCTCGATATGATTTCATTCTTCTTAAATTTGTTGAGACTCATTTTGTGTCCTAACATGTGGTCTATTCTAGAGAATGTACCATGAACGCTTGAAAAGAATGTATATTCTGCTGTTTTAGGGTGAAAGGTTCTGAAGATATCTATTAAATCGAGTTGATCTAATATGTCCTTTAAGTCTGCTGTTTCTTTGCTAATTTTCTTTCTTGAGGATCTATCTAATGATGTTAATGGGGTATTGAAATCCCCTACTATTATAGTATTGCTGTTAATCTCACCCTTTAAGTCCATCAAAGTCTGCTTTATAGGCCTGACCTGTGGTGGTGCAGTGGGATAAAGCGTCGGCTTGGAACATTGAGGTTGCCGGTTCAAAACCTTGGACTTGCCTGGTCAAGGCACATATGGGAGTTGATGCTTCCTGTTACCCCCCCTTCTCTCTTTCTCTCCCCTCTCTCTAAAAATCAATAAATAAAATATTTTTAAAAAAAGTCTGCATTATATATTTAGGTGCTCCTATATTAGGTGCGTAGATATTTATAATGGTTATATCTTCCTTTTGGATTGCTCCCTTTATCATTATGTAGTGACCTTCTTTATCTCTAACTATGGTCTTTGTTTTAAAGTCCATTTTGTCTGATATAAGTATAGCTACCCCAGCTTTTTTTTCATTTCCATTTGCGTGAAATATTTTTATCCATCCTTTTATCTTCAGTCTGTGTGCATCTTTTGATTTAAGGTGTGTCTCTTGTAGACAGCATATGTATGGGTCCTGTTTTCTTATCCACGCAGCTACCCTATGTCTCTTGATTGGATCATTTAAGCCATTAACATTTAAGGTTATTAGTGATATGTAATTGTTTATTGCCATTTTTTTCTTTAAAACTGTATTCCTCTTTTGCTATATTCTTTTTTTCGGCAGCTGAGCTTTGATCTATTTACAACAGGTCCCTTAGCATTTCTTGCAGCCTTGGTTTGGTTGCAGTGAATTCCTTGAGTTTTTTTTTTTTTTTGTCTGTAAAGCTTTTTATTTCTCCTTCAAATTTAAATGATAGCCTTGCTGGATAAAGTAGTCTTGGTTGTAGGTTCTTGTTCTGCATTACTTTGAATATTTCTTGCCATTCCCTTCTGGCCTCAAGTGTTTCTGTTGAGAAGTCAGAAGTCATCCTTATGGGGGCTCCTTTGTAGGTGATAGTCTTTTTTTCTCTAGCAGCTTTTAATATTTTCTCTTTATCATTTAGCTTTGGTATTTTAATTATGATGTGTCTTGGTGTTGGTTTCTTTGGGTTTCTCCTTAATGGAGTTCTCTGTGCTTCCTGAACACGTGAAATATTTTCATGCCTTAATTGGGGGAAGCTTTCTGCTATGATATGTTTGAACAAAGTCTCTATCCCTTGTTCTTTCTCTTCTTCAGGAACCCCTATGATGCGGATGTTATTTCTCTTCATGTTGTCACAGAGCTCTCTTAGAGTTTCCTCAGACTTTTTGAGTCTCTTTTCTTTTTTCTGCTCTGCTTCTGTGCCTTTATTTATCATGTCCTCTAACTCACTGATTCGATTCTCTGCTTCATCCATCCTGCTTTTAATTCCTTCCATTGTATTCTTTATTTCTGATATTGTAATTGTCATTTCTGACTGATTCTTTTTTATTATTTCAATGTCCTTTTTTATGTTTATCTCTTTATTTAGGTTTTCGTAATGGCCATCTATGGTCGTTCTAATGTCTTTGAGCATCCTAACAATCGTCATTTTAAACTCTGCATCTGGTAATTTGGTTATATCTGATTCACTTAGGTCCTTCTCTGGGGATTTCTCTTGGTTTATTTGTGTTGTATTTCTCTGCCTCCGCATTTTCTCTTCACGGGAGTGGCTGTGATCACGCGCTCAGTCGCACAAGCGTTGGTGGCCTTGGCCTTTGCCCCGCCCCCATGTGTGACGTTATGCTCGGTCCTGAGTGCACTGGCGAGCACCTTTGCTCAGCTGTGGGTCTCTGCCTGTTTCCGGGCTTTCGCCCTGCCCTTGCAGGAGGAGCCCGCTCAAGGAACGGCTGCTAGCCTTGGCTCTACTGCCAGGCAGGACTGCGTGCCCATGCTCAGCTCAGTAGCGGAACTCTGCCTCTTCTAGGCTTTTGGCTCCACCCCCGCGGGAGGAGCCGGCTACCAAGTCAGACCACAAGCCTGGGTTGCACGGGCGGGGCAAGGATGTGCTCCTGTGCCCTTGCTCAGGGCCTGGTCTCCACCCTTTCTGGGGTTCCCGCCCTTCTCCCACAGGCTGGATTACAGGCTGCCGGCAGCTGAGCTTGACCGCTTTTGCACGCCCCCTTCTCCCCAGCCGGGCAAGATTGAGCTCACACCTGAGTCCAGTGGTGGCCAGCTGGCTTCTGCCCCTGCCAGCAGAACCGCACTTTTGTCTCCCGCTGCCGCCCGCCTTCTGGCGAACCCTCAGCCGAGTGGGTGGGGGCGTTGCAGCTCGGATCCTAAGACTCACTACTGTAGACCCAAAAGCTCCCTCCTTCTATGCGACTCTGCACTGAGTGCCGCAGGGGAGCTTGTTTGGCTGCTCTCCTGCTTCCCTTTGCTGGTATTGCTGTTTCCGGGGGAAATATTCACTTCAACTTTGGGGAGTGACTCGTCCCAGGGGTTAGGGTGGCTATCTCCCAAAATGTTTCTCCCTGCGCCTCCTAGATTACACTCTCTTCCTGTTACTCTGGTCCTCTCCTCTCTCCCCATCCTCTCCTCATCTCCCTCTCCTCTCTCCCCATCTTACTCAGGAGCCCTGAGTAAGTGGTTGGAGAGAGATGTTCTGTGCGGTCCCTTTAAGAAGGATCCTGGGTCTGAGAAATCAGACTCTTTCTCACAAACAGTATCCTGACTTGTTTCCAGCTAAATACTGTCCTTACGCCTCTTCTGGGCTCTGGGGCTGCAGGCTGGGGCTTTTTCCTGGGGCTCAGGATCCTTCCCCCTTCGCTAAACTCACTTCCCGCCACGCGAGTCTCTCCCTGCTGCCGTTCGCTCCGGGGAGCTACGCAGCCCTCTCCCCATTTCCGCTTTTCCTACCAGTCTCGGTGTGGCTTCTTCAGTGTTCCTTGGTTGAAGAGTCCTATTATTTTTTTTATTAAAGATTTGTCTGCGAGCCAGATGCAGCCATCAAAAGAGCCACATCTGGCTCACGAGCCATAGGTTCCTGACCCCTGCCAGAGTTGATCTTTTCCAAAGATACATAGTACCTGGTTATCCATAAAGGATTTCTTGTATGCATTTACATTTAGGAATAATATCTGGAAGCTAATTACCAAAGTAATCAATGCCCTAGACACTGTGGATTAGTAAGTGATTAGGTTTCTATGTATGTATATTTATATATCTTATACAGTTTGGCACAATATTTTAAACAAATTTTGAATATAACTCAATTTTAGTATTGATACAGGCTTTTTAAAACATGGAAATATAAATAAGAAACAAATATATTTTATTTATGTTTTAAATTTTTTTAATTTAGAAATTTAATGGGGTGCCATTGGTCCATAGAAACACATCGGTTTCAGGTATACATCTCCATACCATCTATTCACTGCATCGTGTGCCCATCACCCAACATCAAAACATTTTCCATCACCATATTATTTTGCCCCCTTTATTTTCCTCCCTCTGTTAACCACTTCACTTTTGTCTCAGTTCTATATCCTACTAATGTGTGAAATCACACAGTTCTTAGCTTTTTCTAATTTGCCCACTTCATTTTGCATAATCAGGTTCCATCCGTGTTGTCTCAAATGGTAATATTTTATCATTTCTTATGGCAGAATAGTATTTCATTATATATATGTACAACATCTTTTTTATCCAGTCTTCTATGGAGGGACACTTAGGTTGTTTCCATGTCTTGGCCACTGTGAATAATGTGATGAACATGGGATTGCGTTTGTCTTTGTGTATAAGTGTTTTTGAGTATTTTTAGTATATATTAAGTGGAGGGATTGCTGGCTCATATGGGAATTCTATTCATTTTTTTGAGGAACTGCTATAATGTCTTTCATAGCGGTTGTACCAGTTTACATTCCCACCAATGGTGACTGAGAGTTCCTTTTTCTCCACAGCCTCTCCAACACTTGTTATTACCTGTCTTGTTGATTACAGCCAATCTAACAGGTGTGAGGAAGTATCTCATAGTTTTGATTTGAAGTTTTCTAATAGCTAGTGAAGATGAGCATCTTTTTATATAAAGTACAGATTTTATTATTATATGTGTCCTTGAGAAAGGTTACTGGAAACATTGAATTCTAGAGAAAATACTTTGAAGGAATTAGCACTTGTAATAACAAATAGTTTGACTTCCTTGAGCCTGAAAGATTGTCTTTTTTTTTTTCAGTTACAAACCACTCTCTTTTAACACACTCCCAAGTCCCTTTTAGCACATCCCTATATCTTAGTCATAATTCCAATATTATAGGGAAATACTGCCTCAGTCACCTAATAAAATTTTCCTAAGGTCTTTTGATGAAATTCCTAGGTAATTCAGTGCAGGGGAAAAAATGTTCTATGGGCTTATGTAATTGTTTATTAAGTTTTGAGGGTTTTTTTGTTTTTTCTTTTTCCTTTAACTCTTTGAGGCTGGACGAGGAAAACTAAATTTGCAAATATATGTAGATTAAATATTTAGGAGTAAAATGGTAAATATAATATATTTATATAAAGCTATAATTTTGTCCTATTTGATATACTGAATATTAAAAAATAATAACTATATAGATCACACCTCTAATTATTAACGTTATTGAGAAAACAAAAAATAGTTTCAAGTATTTTATTTACTTTTTATATATTCTTCACAGAATTATGCACTTTTAAACAAATATTTAGATTCCATTTCAAAAATAGTAAAATTTTCTCCCAAAGGTTAGGCACCCTGTTAGAAGGGAATCTCTAAAATGAAAAAAAAAAAAAATCTGTTTATTCTGACTTATTCCTTAAAATTGCTAAAATGCTCTAAGTAAAATCTTCAGGCTGATGCAATTGCTGCATTTCATTTTCTGTGTTTGCCTCCTTGAACATTCAGAAATGGATAATTTCATGTTCCAAGAACAGTGTAGATGTTTTTATTTGGCATTAAAAAATGTAATCGTGTTTAATCATTTGAGTTGAACAAATTATTTTTGTCCTGTTTTCTAAAAGGCATTTGTACTATGGGAGATAGGACTATATATGCCAAGAAGGTTTTGGAGCTTCATTTGACTAAATTATTTGATAATTTTAATGCTTAGTTAATATCTAATGTAATGCAGTGCTTAAATGTAACCCAAGTCATTGAACTATTGAATTTTACAAGTTGTTTTTAGTTTGTAAGTTATAAATTTTAGCTCATTGAATTTGTAATTTTTACATCGGCATTATTTTCATATCTTGATGAAAATAATTTATAGTTGAAAGATGCATTTCAGTTTAGTTTTTAGAATATGAAGATTCAACTTTAAACATGAAAGTTCAACTTGGAACCAAAGTGAGACAGTACTATTTGTAGACATTTAGTAATTCTTTAACTGGCTGCCAGCAAAACTTGACACTAGTAAAATTTTCTAATAGTAAACCTACTTTGTTTTATATATTACTCTTCTGTTCAAGAACGTAAATTAGCTTCCTATTGTCTACCATATGGGGTCTAATTCCTTGTGGGTAGTAAGAACTATTTCATCAACTGAGTTCTCTCATCCTGACCAACTTTATCTTTCATCCCCATCTCTGTCTACATACTATAGTCAACTTTATATCCCCTACACATACTTTGTACCATCCTATTTTTGAGTGTCTCTAGCTTTCTCTATAACAACACAACCTTCCCCATCACCTCATAATGCTCTTACAAAGCCAGAATGAATCATTGTCAAAACCTTTATCAACTTCTAAAATAGTGGTTTTGGTGGTGGAGGTAGGGATAGATAACATGAGGATTCATACCTAATGACAAATATATTTTGTGGGAGTTTTGTGCAAATTGAGGAAGGACCCCAGTATGCGAAGAATCTTTTATTAGTCTCACTATTGAGAACCACAGCACTAAGTAGAAATTATCCTGCTTACTTCATTTTCATACATATGTATAGTACTTATATGATCAATTTTTAACAGTTTACTATATTGTATCTTCTTTTGGGTTATGACTGTCAATTCATGTGCACATTATAAACTGTTATTTTTGGTTATTTATCTTTTTTTTTTTTTTTACAGGGACAGAGAGAGAGTCAGATAGAGGGGTAGACAGACAGGAACGGAGAGAGATGAGAAGCATCAATCATCAGTTTTTCGTTGCGACACCGTAGTTGTTCATTGATTGCTTTCTCATATGTGCCTTGACCACGGGCCTTCAGCAGACTGAGTAACCCCCCGCTTGAGCCAGTGACCTTGGGTCCATGCTAGTGAGCTTTTTGCTCAAGCCAGATGAGCCCGCACTCAAGCTGGCAACCCCGGGGTCTCGAACCTGGGTCCTTCCGCATCCCAGTCCGACGTTCTATCCACTGCGCCACTGCCTGGTCAGGCTATTTGTCTTTTTATACAGTGTCTGGTGTTGTGCACTGTAGAAGTCTCTCGTAACATATTTCACATATTAATGTACACATCTGTTAGAAATAGACTTTTAAAGAGATACTGTTAAATTTTGCTACAGATAAGATACATTTATATCAGTTGTATATTTCTTAGTTTTTTAATCCACCATTTAATAATAATGCTTGAGATTTGTTATTTAGTTTTCATTTCAGGTTTTAGAATTTGAATTTTAAATGTAGTTGACTCTTTGACAAGATAAGGGGTTAGGGACTCTGTCTCCTTCGTCTGTTGAAAAGTCTACGTATAACTGTGACTCTTCAAAAACTTAACTATGGCTGTTTCTCAAGATTGATTCCAGGACCCCTCATGTATACCAAATCTGTGGATGCTCAAGTTTTGTTATATAAAATGGCGTAGAATGTTGCATATAGTTGGCTCTCTACATGTGCAGATTCCAAACTGCAGATCAATATCGATTTACAGTTTGTTGAGTATGTGGATACAAAACCTTGGGATGTGGAAGCTGACTGTATGTTTATTGAAAGAAAATTACTTCTAGATGGACCTACACAGTTCAAACCCATGTTGTTCAAGGGTCAACTGTAATGAAATTTATGAAGTAAAATTAGCAAGTATTGGTGACTTTTAAGATGTAGAATGGTATAATTATAAAAGCAAAGAAGAATAAAGTCAATTTTGTCATTTCCTGAAAATTTTAACAAGTTGGGTTGATACTAATTTTATACCACTAAATATGCAGTATCATTCTTAGCATAGTACTCTTTTAATATTTTTTTAAAGATTTTCAATCTCTGTAGTCTTTTGCTCCATATAAATGGCATAGAGGAAGTATTACTTAAGACAGCCATTGCCTCACTACTACTGTGAAAAATTATCATTAACTGAGGTCTTTTGGAGATCTATACCCTGCAGTCCATTGTCATTGTCCATATTGCAATGTGACTTTAGAACAAAAGCTGAAATTATTCTTACTATTTTAGTTAGTATTATAGGATTTAAAAAATAAGTTTTACCTGATATTATTAAAGTTCTGTACTTTGACATAAAAGCTCAAACTCTTTTATATTTCATCTCAGAGCTGTCCTCACGACCAAAAGCACTTTGTTTCAGCTCAACAAAAACGTGTTAGGTCTGCACTTTGTTTACCAAATACTCTACTAGTTTATAGAAATATAGAAATTAACATGGTATTTCCTTGAGAAGCTTAGACTCTAATGAGTGAGAGGGACCTAAGAACAGAGGATTTCAATACAGTGTATAAAACACCTATAGATGTACTGGAGGAGGGCCGCTTAGTACTTCTTTGAGGATTCCTGGAGGGCTTTCTGTAAAATGAAGCTGACGATGAAAAGTGACTATAACTTCAAAGGTATAGAAGTTTTAAATTTATATTGCTTTATGTTTATGTTTCAGAAAAGTTGTAAAGGAAGCACGTGTAGAATTAAGAAATACAAAAAAAATACTTTAGACATCTCAACATGAACAAGATTAAAGTTTTTTTTTTTAATTTAGAAAATTAAAAATAGTAAGCTTGAATAAAAGACAAAGCTATTAGATGAACTCACTGTAATAGTTCCTGGACAGGAACAGTGTTTACTGGCAGGTCTAGTTTATGCTCTATTCAATATTGAGATAACAGATATTCAGTTTAAGAACTTATAATACTTAACAAGTAAAAACAACTTTAGTATCCATTCTTTCAGCAGGTATTTTTGAGCATTTACCAAATGCCATCATGAGCTTCTCTAGGCACTTAAAATACACCTGAGAAACAAAAGTTGACATTGTTCTATCTCTTTTAATTTTGGGGGGGGGGCAGGACTGGGGAAGACAACATAATAGTTATTTAGTATGTTAGTAACTGAAATGCTATAGAAAATTAGAGCAGGGTAGGAAGGATTAGGAGTATGATGTGAAGTAGTCAGTTTAATGTGAGTGCAGAAGACAGTACTGGGCTAGAGATAAAAGACTTTGCTGAGTTGTTAACTTGGACATGATATTTAAAGTCATGAGACTAGATGAAATCACTAAGGTAGTATTAGATAATGGTGAAGAGTACTAATGACAGAATCCTGGTCCACTCTTTAGCTACAAAGAAGAGGAAGAACTAGCTAAGGAAGAAAAACCAACAGTATGGGCCTTGAAATTCATACAAAGAAAGTATATCAAAATGAAAGGGGGAATTAATTCGTTAAAAAGTTTAATCACTGTAAAAAAAAAATAGAGGACTGGATGAAGAAGATGGGGCACATATACACCATGATATACTATTCAGCTAGGAGAAATGATGACATCGGATCACTTGCAGTGGAATGGTGGAGTCTTGGTAGCATTGTGTGGGGTGAAATGGGCGAATCAGAAAAAAACAGGAACTGCAGGATTCCATACATTGGTGGGACATAGAAGTGAGACTAAGAGGCATGGACGGGAATGTGGTGGTTATGGGGGGTGGGGGGAGGGAAGGAGGGAGAGGAGGAGGGGGAGGGGTACAGAGAGAACTGGATGGAGGGTGGCGGAGGACGATCTCTCTTCGGGTGATGGGTATGCAACAGAACTAAATGACAAGATAACCTGGAAATGTTTTCTTTGAAAGTATGTACCCTGATTTATTGATGTCACCCCATTAAAATAAAAATTTATTAAAAAAAAAAAAAAAGTGATGATAGGCCGGGGAAGGAGCCAGATGCTGCAGCTATGTTGAGTAGGAGGAGTACTGAGACCTTTTCATTAGGTTTTAACAACACGGAAACCGTTGATGACTTTTACAAGAACAGCGTTGGTTGGAGTGACTGGAACAGGAGCCTGCCTGAAGTGAGTTTAAGAGAAAGTAAAGAGCATTTGGAGTCCCCGCATAATTTTTAATAGTGCCCCATTTCATTCTCCAATGAGTCCTCACTTGAGTAACAAAATATATGGTCATTGTCATTGTTCTTTAATCACACCCAAATTTGATCAATGCCCATCCTTTCAAAGTTAGTTTATATGACTTTTTGTTAGTGGCCTTTTAATCATAGCAAAAAATTGCTGGCCTTATACTTTTCCTGACTTTGATCTATAACACTGGAAAACAAAATTTTTGTTCCATCCACAAAAACACATGTTCTTACCTAATTCGAATGTGCTGATCTCAAATCTGACATTATTTTTTTCTCTGTAAGCTACAGTATTTTGCAATTCAAGATTTTAGGTTTTCATCTTATTGTAAAATTCTCAACATTTAGTTTAACATAATGAAGTAGAATGTCTTCATGGGAATCATCTTTGTGAAAATAGTGTATAATAATTTATATAATGCAGTAAACACATTAATATACTAAAAGATATGACTGCATCAGAATTTGTCTACAATTTTGAAACAGAACATATTAAAACACTTATTTTAATCATAAAATTTGCACAAAACTTATTTAAATTCTATTCAGGCAAAAATTTGCATTTGTAACTCTTGTGTTTGTGTACTTGTTGAGGACAATCTCGTTTGATGCTCCAGCAGTAGTACTCTGCTCATCACTAACAGCTCCCAAGATTTTCGGGAAACTTATCAAGGTGACTGTTTAGGAAGTGAATCTTAACGCTCATGTTTCATCCAATGTCGCGGAAAGCCAACAGCATCCTTTGAACCAGAAGTTCATAGTTTTCTGCTTTTTTGTTGCCAAGGAAGTTCTTTGTAACTGCCACCAAAGCCTGCCATGCTGCTTTCTCCTCCATATTCATCTTCCTGGCAAATTCTTAGTCACATATGTGGGTTCGAATTTGAGGTCCATCGAATATATCTGCTTTTATCTTCTCGAAAGACAAGGCAGGAAAAGCAGAAATAATATGTTGAAAGCATTCACTTTCTCTATTCAAAGCCTGAACAAACTGCTTCATTAAGCCAAGTCTGATGTGAAGTGGGGGGAAAATGTTCCTGTCTTGATTAACTACAGGTTCATTCACAATATTTTGCATCCCTACTTCCAGAGCTTCACGTTTCGGCCATTCCTTCTGTGTCCAGTGTTTCTCCCGAGCTCGGCTGTCCCACAAACACAGAAAGCAAGGATACTTTGTGAAACCTCTGTTGTCCTAGCAGGAAATTTACCATTTTAAGATCCACACAAATGATCCAGTTATGCTCCTCATACTTCAGAAAGTCGAGGACAATTTTTATGTCATTATAATCTTCTTGCTGTTTAGTTGAATATCCAATTGGAACCACTGCATAAACATTTCCATTGTGTAGGAGAACACATTTCAGACTCCGTTTAGAGCTGTCAAGAAATAGCCGCCATTCTGTTGAACTCTAAGTGGTAACACCTAACTGGCTAAGACTACTGATATCATGACAGTAAACAGAGTGTTTGTCTTTGGGAAAAAAATCCACAAAAATTTTTTCATGCTTCCTGAAATGGGATACTTTAGCTTACTGGTGAAGTACATTCTTTTCTTGAAGGCTGGAGGCTAATAACTCAGCTGCTTTCTTTGATAGGCCCAAATCTCTTACTAAGTCATTCAATTCGGGTTGGCTAAACTGCTGAGGTGTTAATGACTGCTAGGCATCAGAAGAAAACCCTTAAGATTCTACAACCATTTCCTCATGCATCTTATCAAAATACACTTGATCACCATATTCACTTTCTTCGTTCTTAGAAGAAATAAAACCATTGAAAACTGGAACCGGGAGGGTATCAGAGTGTGGGATAGGTTGTATTGCTGAAGGAATATTAGGATATGCGATCATATGCTGTTTTTTTCTTGCCGATGCCTTTTGTATGGATCAGACAGAAATAACAGTCACTGCTGTGGTCCTTAAGTTCACGCCAAACCATGGGAATACCAAAAGGCATTCCTTTGCGTTTTCCTTTTGTCCAGTCACGAAGCATTTCCTTACAATTATGACACACAATATGAGGAGCCCAATTCTTGTCTTGATTGCCAAGGGGAACTTGAAAATAGGCAATATATGCACATGGCACAAATGATGAAATATTGTGCCTTTGACGTTGAAGTATATAACAGCCACATATATAACAGAAGGTGTCAGGACTATTCTTATATTTACGCCTATTTGAAGAAGCCATGACTCAATCTTAAAACAAAATAAGAGGGTGTTTTTATTAGATAATAATTTTTTACATTTAAAAATAACTATAACTATGTAAAAGTGATGTTTGTAAAACATTAATTGCCTTGTGGTTATGTTCAATGCAAGAGTTGTTGCCCTTTAACTCCAATCTAAAAACCAATGCATGTCATTAATTGTAACAAAAAGAAATTAAACTAGAGCATGCACCAAAAAACGGATTTCAGATTTGGAATCAGTGATGCAGAAAAATATAGAAACAGTTCTAAAACCTCATGCAACAGAAAATGAAAAAAATGTGTTCCCCAGTGAAACCAAACAATTCCATAATGAAGTCGTAAGTCTATGGGTAAGATAATAGAAATCCAAAAGAGGATACGAATTTCAACAGACACTACAGCAGAGCAAGAAGCGGGCGATGAGAGCATAACAGAGGCATGACAAAGAGCCCTGCAGTGTCGGATGCCTGACCTGTCTAACCTGAGCAGCAAAGGCTGGAGATGCCATAAATTGCAATAGAGAACACAGGGATAGATGAAGGAGGAAGACAAAGATTTTTCTTTTTGGAAAAATTGCTTGGCAGTATGATGACAGAGTATAGCCTACTGAAGTTCCATCTGGTAAAATGTATTTGAGAAACAGTATAACAATATTTAGGAAATAAGGTTTTTATTGTCACTGAAGGATGACCATAATGAGATTCCCATTCTAGGAAAAGCATAAAGATTTGAATGTCAATAGCTCTCTCAAAAGTTATTAAAGATTCATATTTCAGAGAAGTGCATTTCTTGCCTCATTTTTAAATGGACAAAAACAATCTCTAAGAATGTGGACTTTTCTTGGCACCTTGTAACTCTTCGTATTGGGAATTAACCCCTCATAATATAAATATATTTCAGTTTTAATCACATTTTAGAAAATATTATTAAGTTAAAAGTGCAACCTTTTTGAGAGCCTTTTGGAATTTAACGTGTCTATGGGCCCCGGCCGATAGCTCCAGTGGTTAAGAGCATTGTGCCCATATGCCAAGGTTGCGGGTTCAATGAGCCTGATTAGGGCACATGCAAGAAGCAATGAATGCATAAATGAATGGAACAACAAATTAATGTTTCTCTCTCTCTTTCTCTCTCTGCCCCTCTTCTCTCTCCTTCTTTCTCTCTCCTCTTACGTCTCTCTCTCTAAAAAGCAATAGAAATTTAAAATAAGTAAAATAAAATGTCCGAATGATTACTGTCTCCAAGTTACCTTTTGTCTTTATATGGTGTCCCTACTCATAGCCTGATGTACAGTCGTTTGGTTGCAAACATTCTTTCCCCACTCAACCAGAGACCACACCACTGGTGATACAATTGTGAGTCAGTGTACAGTAGTCTGCCCTTACCCAAAGTTTTGCTTTTGTTAATTGCAGTTAATTGTGGTCTGAAAATATTAAGAAGAAAATTCCAGAAATAAACAATTCATAAGTTTAAAATTGTGCACTGCGATGTCTAGGATGTTGAAATCCCCCATTGTCCTGCTGTTTCCCATGCAGGACATAAATCATCTCTGTCTAGCGTTTCATATTGTACATGCTACCTGCCCATTAGTCACTTAGTAGCCATCTGGATTATCAGATATACTGTCATGGTATCAAAGGTGCTTTTGTTCAGGTAATCCTTATTTTATAGGTCATTTAATAATAGCCCCAAAGTGCAAGAGTAGTGATCCTGACAATTTGGACATGCCAAAGAGAAGGAGTGAAGTGTTTCCTTTAAGTGAAAAGGGGGGTACAGTATCGTAAGGTGTTTTGAGTATCATAAGTTATTCACGTAACTTCTATTATCTATTATTAATATTTTTCTACTTTATCGCTGTACTCTAGTTGTTGTTAATCTCTTACTGTGCCTTATTATATATTAATCTTTGTCAAAGGTGTGCATGTATTGGAAAAATATAGTTTATATGTAGGATTTGGTGATCTCCATGGTTTTAAGTATTCACCGCAGTATCATTCACTTGGAACAAATCTTCATTGGATAAGGGCGACTACTGTATTTGATCGTTCAAACATAAGCCTCTGGAGAAAAGAAACACAAGGATATAGTCTAATGGCCAAAAGTGATTATGTAATTCCAATTAAGTATGCTATATTGAATACAAGCAAAGCATTAGAATCTGGCATGTAGAATAAGGGAACTGGAATGTTCTGGTTATTAATGGAGGAAACTTGAACAATGTTAGTTTTATGTGATTAGGAAGAAATTAAAACAATTTGTAATTTAGCACCACTACTGACAACAGGATATGGCAAAAGCAAAATGAGGGTATTCTAGTTCTTGCCTTCTTGTAATACCTTGAGTGAGTCTCTGAAAAACTTTCTTGGGCTATTATTTCTCCTTTCAAAACAAAGTGGGTCAAGGGTCCTTGAGATTACCCTAAAGCTCACTAGATCGAGTCACAGCACTCAAATATGCATTTATACTCTCAGTAGCAGTTTAGTACTATTCAAGGAGACAGATTAAAATCAGCAAAAGGGCACATGGATAACTCAAGAACAGGGGTCGAAACCTATGGCTCGTGAGCCAGATGTGGCTCTTCTGATGGCTGTATCTGGCTGGCAGACAAATCTTTAATAAAAAAATAATAATGTTAAAAATATAAAACATCCTCATATATTACAATCCATTCATATCCTACCGCTCATGTTCATGGTTGCGGGTGGCTGGAGCCAATCACAGCTGTCCTCCGGGACAACACCAAATTTTTATTGGATAATGCGTAACGTACACAGGTCGTTGAGAGGTCAGGATGTAAACTTCCCTCCTTTTAATCAAGTACTCAGCTAGTTAATTGCAGAAACCCTTTTGACAAAGATGGCTAAAAGAAAAAAAGATGAGGAGTATCATACTTTTCAGCAGGAATGGACAGAGGAATTTGCCTTTGTGAAGAGAACAGGTTCTGCAGTGTGTCTAACATGCAATGATAAAATTGTATCAATGAAACAGTCAAATATAAAGCGGCACTTCCACACATGCCATACTACATTTGCATTGAAATATCCAGCAGGGGACAGCAGGAAGAAAGCATGCCAAGAGCTACTGTGCAGAGTGCAAGCTAGTAAGCTAGTCAGCAGCAACTCCGTGTTTGGACCCAACAAGGTGACTGGAATTCAGCTAGCTTTGCTGGTGCTTTAGCAATTGTGAGAAACAGAAAGCCATTCACAGATGGGGAGTATGCCAAAACATTCATGCTTGATGTTGCCAATAAACTTTTTGACGACTTTTTGGATAAAGACAAGATAATCAAACGAATAAAAGACATGCCTCTGTTGGCAAGAACTGTTCACGATCGTACCATCATGATGGCAAATCAAATTAAGGCACCACAAGTGAAGGACATAAATGCAGCACCATTCTTTTCTCTTGCTTTGGATGAGTCAACAGATGTAAGCCATTTATCCCAGTTCAGCGTGATTGCAAGGTATGCTGTTGGTGACACAGCACATGAGAAGAGTATTCCTGTTTTGCCTATGAAAGAGACAACAAGAAGGGAGGATTTATTCAAGTCTTTCACTGAAGTCGCTAAAGAAAAATATCTACCGAAGGATAAACTTATTTTGGTGTGTACTGATGGTGCTCCGTGCATGGTGGAGAAAAACAGAGGATTCGTAGTGCTTCTTCATGAACATGAAAAGAGACCCATCCTAAGTTTTCACTGCATCCTACATCAGGAGGCGCTTTGTGCTCAGATGTGTGGCGAGCAGCTTCACGAGTTGATGTCGCTGGTCATTCGGATGGTCAGCTTTATTCTTGCCCGAGCTTTAAATGATTGCCAGTTTAAAACACTACTGGATGAAGTTGGGAATAATTATCCTGCTTCTGCACAGCAATGTGCGTTGGTTGTCAAGAGGGAAGGTGCTCAGCCGTTTCGCGGCTTGTCTGAGCAAAATCCGTACTTTCCTTGAAATGAAAACCATCGAGCATCCTGAGTTAGCTAACACTGAGTGGCTCCTGAAGTTCTACTATCTCGTAGACATGACTGAACATTTGAACCAGCTCAATGTGAAAATGCAAGGCATTGGAAATACAGTGGTATCCCTTCAACAAGCAGTATTTGCATTTGAAAACAAGCTGGAACTCTTCATCGCTGACATTGAAGGAGGACATTTACTACACTTTGAAAAACTGGGAGAGTTTAAAGATGCATGCACAGTAAGTGACCCTGCTCAACATCTTGATCTCCAGCACCTAGTGGGCTTCACAACTAATCTCCTGCAGTCATTCAAAGCGCACTTTGGAAAATTTCTTGAACGCACTCGTCTTTTTAAGTTCATCACCCAGCCACACGGGTGTGCAGTGGACAGCGCCGATTTGCGTTACATCCTCAGTGTGTCCGTCAGAAATTTTGAGCTACAAGCTGCTGACCTGAAGGCTTCAGACATGTGGGTGAATAAGTTCAAGTCACTGAATGCAGATTTGGAAAGACTTGCACAACAGCAAGCAGAGTTGACGAGCAAACACAAGTGGGGAGAAATGAAAAAACTTCAATCCACGGACCAGCTGATTGTCAAAACTTGGAATGCGCTTCCCATCACATTCCACACACTGCAGTGTGTGAATATTGCTATACTGATAATGTTTGACTCTCTGTATGCATGTGAGCAGTCTTGCTCACATCTAAAGAACATTAAGACCAACCTACGATCACGTTTAACGGGTGGAAGTCTCAACGCCTGCATGAAGTTTAATCTCACCAGGTTTCAACCAGACTACAAAGCCATCAGCAAAACCATGCAGCACCAGAAGTCGCATTAATGGTAAGAAGTCCTTTATTCATCATTGGTTAGCAACAGCCTAACAACATTATTAAAAAGAACTCAGAGACTTATTGTACTTTAAAAGTGTTGGTCTTACATAAAATGCACACATTTACTTGTATTTAGTGTCAAACATATTGTACAGCTCTCACGAAAATACATTTTAAAATATGTGGCGTTCATGTCTCTCTCAGCCAAAAAAAGTTCCTAACCCCTGAACTATAGTATTCTAATTATGTCAAATTATAAACAAATCTAATTTAGTCCCCAAGAGGCAATGATGATAAATCATTTCACTGTATTTTTACTTTTCAACTAATAGAAGTCATTAAAATTATAATACAAAAGCACATTTCTTTGTAATACCTAAATATTCTTGCTAAAAGTGTACACTCAATAAATAGTTAAAGTAAGACAGGTTAGGTTAGTAGAGTTTTAAGAAGATGGCCTACTGATTCAGATAGATTTGTACTGAGTCCTTTGCCACACTCTAGTACAGTGGTTCTCAAACTTTTTGATGTCGGGTGCATTTAAAATCCTACAAATAATTGTAGGCACACAATATACAAATTTCTGAGAAATATGTTATAATACTTAAGTCAACTATTAAAGAAAAAAGAAATAAAGCCCAAATGTGCTTTTATGAAAATTAAACAAAATAAATATGACAAAATTAAATTTATTCTGACATTAAAAAACATTTTTATGTTACATTTTTTGAGTTATGCTTTTTAGAATTTGTAAAAAAGAGGGATTAAAATTTTTTTAAGAAAACAAAAAAGTTATCTTTTTATATATATAGATACATTCTTAGTAAGATTTAGTAAATTCAGCAGGTCCCGGTGTGCATGTGTTAAGTTTTTTCATTCTTACGTTTAAGAGAAACATGAGCCTGATGTGTCCTAGCAATTTCTTCAATGTGTGGGCATATATTTGAAAGGCAAACTCTCATTTCCTTGTCAATACATTGAAGAATTCCTCTCTTTTCTCTTAATTGTGTTGAATGCAGAAAATCCCCACCATACATATCATCTTATTTACACCAAAGGATAGAAGAAACTTGCCTCCAGTCTTTCCGGGGAACATGGGGGGTAGTGTAAACAATCCAGTACCACAGCTTAACAGCCTTTTGCAACCTAATCAGACAAGTGAGGTGGGGGGTTGGGCAGACTGTCAGTTTACAGCCAATTCCCCACAGCTCTGTCCCCCAAAAATCTAAATTCCAAAAACCCTGTTGTTTTTTTTGGTCCCCAACAGGCACCTATTTCTCTGGAATACCATAGGGTGCACCTGGAAATCTTGTAGGGTGCACCAGTGTGTCCTGGTGCACACTTTGAGAACCATTGCTCTATTAGCATAACTTTGGGCAAAGCAATTAATCCATAAATCCTCAGTTTCCACATCAGCAAAATGACAATAAATAGGATCCTTGAAGAGCTACCATGAAGATTAAAAATACAGAGGTGAGGAGAAGTAGGTTTACAGTTGTGAGTACGTGAAACAGTTTATTCTTGTGTTATTATTTTTTTTTTATTTTTTATTTTTTTTTTATTTATTTTTTTCATTTTTCTGAAGCTGGAAACAGGGAGAGACAGACAGACAGACTCCCGCATGCGCCCGACCGGGATCCACCCGGCACGCCCACCAGGGGGCGGCGCTCTGCCCACCAGGGGGCGATGCTCTGCCCATCCTGGGCGTCGCCATATTGCGACCAGAGCCACTCTAGCGCCTGGGGCAGAGGCCGAGGAGCCATCCCCAGCGCCCGGGCCATCTTTGCTCCAATGGAGCCTTGGCTGCGGGAGGGGAAGAGAGAGACAGAGAGGAAAGCGCGGCGGAGGGGTGGAGAAGCAAATGGGCGCTTCTCCTGTGTGCCCTGGCCGGGAATCGAACCCGGGTCCTCCGCACGCTAGGCCGACGCTCTACCGCTGAGCCAACCGGCCAGGGCCTTGTGTTATTATTTATTCCTGTATTATTTTCCATGCCAACAACTGTAAACATAGTTTTGCCCACCCTGTATATGGACGCTGCAGCAGAGAACCTAGCACAGAGTAGTCACTCAACAATTAATAAATAATATTATTATTAAATTGTTTATCAGTAGTGTTCTTACATCTGTGGTTGAGCTTTCTAGTGCTATAAATAACTTAAGTCTGGGGTGTAAAGCTGTTGCTTTAAATAGAATCCTCAATGTCTGAGATTCAATTAAAGACTATCAAGGAAATATCAATTTGGCAAACCAGTAACATTTTTTATTAAACTGTCACCTTTTCCAGAAAACTTTCCCTGATTATTAGCTAAAGACAATTCTTAGTCCTTTACAATTTTTAAAGCATCTATCATAACAGCTTGTTTTTAAAACTGAGCATACCAGCTCCTTTGATAATATTTTTGCAGAGCAAGAACAGTGAATTACATGACATATTACCTTCCAGATATGCTTAATGAATGTCTCCTTAGTACATGAAAAAATTAAGTCAGTCACTGCTTCCTAATTAGTTATCTCCCCTCCAGTCTCTTTTCCCTCTAATCAATCCTTCATTATCTTCAACATTTTTGTCTCCATTCATTCCATAGTCCAGCGAGGACATTAAATTATTGAAGAAATACTTGCTAAATGTCTGCTTTATGCCAATAAGCACTAGAGATAAAAAGACAACATTCTATCCTTACATGAGACATATAAAGAAATAATTATACTTCAATGTGTGAAATATTACAAAAGAAATATATTTTATTTTAATATATATATATTATATAATATAAAAAAATAGTCTTCTAAATCACACCAAGTGCTTTCAGACCCATATGCTCTCCTTTTGGTGTGTTCTGTTTACCTAACTGCCTTTTCCAAAGTAGAATCATATTTACTCTTTAAGTTCCAACTCAGTGCTCCTTATTCTGTAAGGTCTTCCCTAAATCCTATTGATACCTTCTCTAGGTTCCTGAAACTGATTTTAATACCGGTATAGTATATACCACAACAGACTCATATGCTTATTTCCCACAGAACAGTATGCGCCCTGACAGTACAAATCTACTCATCTACATACATAGTAGGTTCTAAATTAAAGTTCATTTAACCTGAATATATAAAATTTATAATAGCTGTTCTTGAAATTCTGAATTATTTTTTCATTTGTACTTTTTGTTTTTCCTTTTCTGGTTGCAAATTTTATGGGTCTTAAAAAGATATATGATCATAATAAACTGGAATGCTATCTTACATTGTGAAGAAAAGAATTATTAACTACCACCAAAACTCACAAGTTCTATTCTAATATACTGAATCTCAATACAAATTAAGGACTTAAAAAGTGAAGATTTCTCTCCTTACCTTCTTACCTTAATATGCCTTTTAAAGGGTTTGGTTAGATTTTGTACAGAAAAAGAATATAAGTATACATTTTTATTATAAATTGCTAAAAAATTATTTTTATAATCTAGTGGCAGGTAGAGAAAACAAAATGAAATTCTTCATATTTAAGAAAAAAATAGAATACTTGAGATTCTCTTGTCACAAAATATTATTACTGAGTAGTAAAACACTAACATTAGTTATTCTAACACAAAGGAAAAATACATGGTTTCTATTATAATAGAAATCTAATAATGGAAAATAAGTGGGTATGCTAATGAGTAAAAATGTTTAAAAGCAACATGTCTCTGTTTAATTTAAAATTCAGGTAACAACCTTGTTGAATGAAAAGAAACTTTCATTTTCTAGACCACTTATTTACTGTTTTTATTGCTGCTTTTCTCTAGGACTCTGTGTCGCCCTTTTGTGTGTTTAAAATAAACTATGTTGTAATATTTGCCTCTTTTCTCAATCACCACATTATTTCATACTGACATTATGATAGTAATATTGATTGTCCAAATTTTTTTGAATTAATAGTTGAAAAGGGCTTTGGATACTTGCACAATTAGTAGGAACATTCTGCCAAGAATTTAAGTTCAAATTTGCAGAATTACAAAACTTAAAGAAATGAAATCAAAATAAAAAAATAAATATTTTTGACTAAAAACTCATGTGATAATCCTTCCTTAGTTCCTACCCTTAAATCTTGTTTATAAACACACACAGTAGTCTCTAAAATAGGCTTAGCTAGACTGAAACAATTCAAAAAGCAGCTTTTTAATTTTAAAATTAGGTGTGTGTAGTAATTTAGTAAATGGAAATAGCCATTTCATCACTTTTGCCAATAAGAACCTGCAATGTTTCCTTTGTTTTCAAAGAGAAGCAAGCATGTTCAAAAATTGGGGAACACATACCATTTTTATTTGCCACAATTGCTCTTATTTAAAAGATAAAAACATTTTAAGGCCCATAGACTTGATATAACATCTTTCTATCGACACAGCTTATCGTGAAGATCATAACCCTACATATTAAAAATGAAACACTGCTAAAGGTTATAGGACTTATTTAAAATACCGATTAAAGCTGTAGAAACCACATACCAGGAAGCAAACTAGAATTCCAACATGATGATCTGTTTCTAAATACTATATTGCATGTGTGTGAGAAGAGCAGTATGTATACTATAATGATCTTTTAAAATAGCACTATGACTTCCTGGAGTTTCTAATTTCACATGTCACAAGCTGAGCATAAAAGGATATTAAAATCAGGGTATCTTGCTCTGTCATAAGAAGCAATAAAAGCTGTCCCTTTTAAAAAACTGAATTAGAAGTTAAATGGCCCTAGAGGACTGGCCAAGAGGACTATAAAATGAAGAGCCTATCCACTCTTCTATTTCTGACATTTAACATTAAATCCAACAAAAAAAATATGACTCTGGTTATAGACTCTTCTTAGTAATAGCTCAGTAACAGTCTACTTATCTACCAAGACTCAGAGCAACCTCAACATTCTACATCTGCCAATAAAAGAAATTTTGCATTAAATGTCAGTCAGCTAGCCAGGTAGCATCACATTACTGGGTCTTAGGGATAAAGAATTGAGCAAAACTCCCTATTTTCTTAATAAGCTCTCTGTTAGTAGGAATGACATGAAAGCTAATTCATAGACTATGACTATGATTGTAGAAATATATGAAGGTAAAGGGGTTGTATAGAAGACATGGTGAATAATTATTTCGGGGTCAAGAGTGATGGTGTTAAGGAAAGTTTCCAAGAGCAAGTAACACAAGAAGTGAAGTAAAGGTTTTGAAATAAAGAGCAAGTCTTTATTCAGATGAGAGAGATATGCTATGTGTAAAAAGCCTGATCAAAGGCAAGTAGGAATGAAATAGATTGGTATGTCTGGGATTCAGTATAGCTGGAACACACAACACAGTGTAGATGATGAGTTGTACACCTGAAACCCATAAAATTTTTTTAACAAATGTCACCTCAATAAATTCAGTAAAAAGGAGGGCGGAGTATGGGATACGTAGATGTTACAGTTGGAAGAGAAAGGCAGCTAGAGTACAGACCACAAAGAGCCTTGTGTGCCATGCAAGACAGAATGCTGATCAAATCTGCATTTTAGAAAGGTGCCAAACGTGATTCGAAGTGGGGTGAGGCCAAAGGCAGGAAGTCCAAGTGAGAAATAATAAGAACCTAAAGTAAGAAGTGGTTACATCTTTAGAAGATAAAAATAATAGATCTTGGTGAAGGACAAGATATGAGAACAGAAAGTAGCTAAGGGAAAATGGAACTCAAAATGATTCCTAGACTTCTGGCTTAGGAATCTAAATGAATGATAGTGTTAAAATCAAAATCAGGAATAGAAAAGAACATCTGATTAGAGTGAGTGCGGTGAGGTAAAAAATATTAGATTCTATATTCAGATACTGACATCTTTTGGAATATCTACTCATCTGTCTACTTTTCTTTACCTTACAACACATCACCGTGTTTCTTCTTACTCAAATAGCTGACTAGACTTAGGCCAGTGATGGACATCTACCCCAAGATGGCCCTAGAACTTGAGTCAATGTATGCTCTTCCCACGAACAGAAGCATGAAGATTTCGGAGCTAATGTTGCCACCATATGGTGATCCTGAGCATACCTAAGGAATGAAAGCTGTTTGGAGTCATAGAGAAGGGGAGTGAGAGAGAGCAGAATGGGCAGAACAGGGGAACATGAAGAAAAGCAGAAATGAAGCACAAAATGGAGCTAAAAAGATCAGGAAAGAAATACAAACAGTAATATTTGAGTTTCTGAGATATCTCAAGGTCCTGATTCTCATCCCTGCTGAGATTAAAATTCAGTGCTTGCCCTTAGGCTTCATAAGAAACTCCACAATCTTTTTTTTTTTTTGTATTTTTCTGAAGCTGGAAACGGGGAGAGACAGTCAGACAGACTCCCGCATGCGCCCGACCGGGATCCACCTGGCACGCCCACCAGGGGCGACGCTCTGCCCACCAGGGGGCGATGCTCTGCCCCTCCGGGGCGTTGCTCTGTTGAGACCAGAGCCACTCTAGCGCCTGGGGCAGAGGCCAAGGAGCCATCCCCAGCGCCCGGGCCATCTTTGCTCCAATGGAGCCTCGGCTGCGGGAGGGGAAGAGAGAGACAGAGAGGAAGGAGGGGGAGGGGTGGAGAAGCAAATGGGCGCTTCTCCTGTGTGCCCTGGCCGGGAATCAAACCCGGGTCCCCCGCACGCCAGGCCGACGCTCTACCGCTGAGCCAACCGGCCAGGGCAGAAACTCCACAATCTTAACCATGCTTTTTAACTCAGATCAGTTAATCACGTAAAATATTGAGTTTTTGGTGCATCTGAAACCCTAATGTTGTTGAACATAAGAGTATAGTTCTTATAGGAAAGATCTACATCAGAGAGAGATTATAAAGTGTCCAGAATGAAAGTAGCCATGTTAGAGAGTATAAAATGAGAAGATAAAGAAAGAACTTAGGGGCCCTGGATGGTTTGCTCAGTGAATAGAGCATCCACCGGGCATGTGGATGTTCTGGGTTCGATTCCTGGCCAGGGCACACAGGAGAAGCAATCATCTGCTTCACCCTTCTCTCTCCTCTCTCTCTCTTCTCCTCCCACAGTAATAGCTCGATAGACTGAAGTGTACTGAGGATGGCTCCGTGGAGCCTCCACATCAGGCACTAAAAATAGCTCGGTTGCAATCATGGCTCAAGATGGTCAGAGCATTGGCCCCAGACCGGGGTCACCAGGTGGATTCTGGTCAGGGCACATGCGGGAGTCTGTCTATCGCCCCTCCTCTCACTTGGAAAAAAAAGAAGAAAAAAAGAACTTAGGGGGAACAATAGCATATTGGGGGGTCAGTGTCAGAATTTTATTCAAGAAAACTGATGAACAGACAAAGAGATAAACTGAGTGGGTTGCTGAGGTGATGGGAAGTGAGGATATCAATATCACAGTGGCTATGCTATTAGAGGTAAAGATGCTATCCTGTTGAGAAGGGGAAAGGAAGAAACCAGGAGGCAGTTAAAGGATGATAGTGGATGATATAGTATAAATATAAGTTACATAAGTTTATTGACTGACAAACATCCAGAGGAACAGAGTTTAAAGCTTAAGTGAAATAACGCATAAGTAATAAAGGAAGAAAAGGAAAGGAACATAGCACATTAACAGAGACTGGCCCAAAATAGGAAAAGAAGCAACTTTTCCAAGGAACCAATAAGAACAAAATATCAGTCTGGCATGACATTGTGAAAAAACACAGACCGATAAAAAGTTTTAGAAAGTTTCAATGTATATCATTTTTTAAAATACCAAATTGTATCTGTCTTTTTATTAAGGCAAAGATAATTATCATATCTTAAGAAAATCATTATTATCATAAAAGGTTAGCTATCTAAAGGAGAAACATCTAGAAAGGTCCTTACCATAAGTATTTAAGTCATATAAGTATTACTACAACATGTAGAAACATGTCAATCCCTACTTTGGTTATTAAAATGTAAATTCCTACTTCAAACAAAAATTCTATTTCAGTATGAGGCTAAAAAGCCTACCTTTTAGCTCAAGGTTGAAAGAGCAAGATAACAAAGGTAGTCAATTCCAAGCTAATAGAGAATAAAGAATAGGGCATGGAAGCAAATGACTTTATTTATTTATTTTTGTGTGTGGTGACAGAAACAGAGAGTCAGAAAGAGGGATAGATAGGGACAGACAGACAGGAAGGGAGAGAGATGAGAAGCATCAATTCTTTGTTGCGGCACCTTAGTTGTTCATTGATTGCTTTCTCACATGTGCCTTGACCTGGAGGCTACAGCAGAGCGAGTAACCCCTTGCTCAAGCCAGCGACCTTGGGCTCAAGCTGGTGAGCCTTGCCCAAACCAGATGAGCCCATGCTCAAGTGGCGACCTCGGAGTCTTGAACCTGGGTCCTCCACATCCATCCCAGTCCGACACTCTATCCACTGTGCCACCGCCTGCTCAGGCACAAATGACTTTATTTTTTAAGAGACAGAAAAGGGGGAGAGATACACAGAGAAACAGGCACAGAGATAGAGATACAAAAGGAAAGAGATAAGAAGCATCAACAGCACTTTATTTTTTAGTTGCAGCACTTTAGTTGTTCATTGATTCCTTCTCATACGTGTCTTGATGATGGGTGTCGGGGGAGGGGGGGACTGGCACTCCAGCTGAGCCAGCGACCTTGGGCTCAAGCCAGAAACCTTGGGCTCAAGCCAGTGACCTTTGGGCTCAAGTCAGCTATCATGGGGTCATGTTTATGATCTCACGCTCAAGCTGGATGAGCCTGTGCTCAAACCGGCAACCTCAAGATTTTGAATCTGGGACCTCAGTGGCCCAGGTTGATTCTCTATCCACTGCACAACCACTGGTCAGGCAGGAGCCAATGACTTTTTAAAAGATAATCTACTTAATCATATTCATTTTATGGATGAAGAAACTAAAGCCTACACAGATCAAAATTCATAACCATAATTATATATACCTAAATTTTAAGAATTAAGACCCAGTTTTCTAGTTTTCAAGTCATACTCATTCTACCTTTTTTTCTTTCAGCCTATGGGCAGCAGTGCTAGATGGAAAGATTGTATGTTTTAATAAAAAAGCAGGCCAACATATCTAAAGAAAAACTCTACTCTGTTCCAACTTCTCTGAAGACTTTCCAAACAATTAACCCAGTTCATAATCAGAGTTTTGTAGCTTAAAAATTTTAACTGTCAAGTACTGAAACAGCTTTATTCAATTTTCAAACTATCAGTAGCTATTCTCTTATTATCTTTGTGGATTAATAATATCATTCATTTCTTTCCCAATATTCACAAAGCACAGATTTGTGACTAATTTATATACAAAACTTTCTCATTTTCACATTCAACTACATTCTAATCCAAGATCTATGTTAAAAAATTAATATGATTTTAAACTATTGTAGAAAATTAAAATAGCAACACACATTAAGATTTTCAAAATTCTTAGAATATAAAAACTCACTACTTAACATGCACATACCACTACAATGAACATATATATAATAAATTCTTCTTTCTATATTTTTGATGTACAATGAATATTATGTTAAGAGGGGTGTTTTATAATCTATTTTACTTTAAAATTCTTTAAATTCTCTACATAAAAGTATACCTACTTTATAAGAGTGACACATCTCTATTTGTATAAAAAATATTAAATAAACATATAAAATAAAAATAGGTAATTCAAGATACATAATCCCTTTCCTTATTTTCTCTACATTAAGTTTATAACTTATAATTTAGTGATTTCTTTCTTTTTTATACAGAGATAGAGTCAGAGAGAGGAATAGACAGGGACAGACAAACAGGAATGGAGAGATGAGAAGCATCAATCAGTTTTTCGTTGCACGTTGCGACACCTTAGTTGTTCATTGATTGCTTTCTCATATGTGCCTTGACCGCGGGCCTTCAGCAGACTGAGTACCCCTTGCTCAAACCAGCGACCTTAGGTCCAAGCTGGTGAGCTTTTGCTCAAACCAGATGAGCCCGTGCTCAAGCTGGTGGTCTAGGGGGTCTCGAACCTGGGTCCTCCACATCCCAGTCCAATGCTCTATCTACTGCGCCACCGCCTGGTCAGGCTAATTTAGTGATTTCTAGAAAAAAAAAATTCTTAAAGGTGGAAATGCTCAGTAATTTTAACATGTTGCCAAATATCTGTGTAAAAAGGGAATAACAATTTTCATGCCCACCAACAATGAGTAACACTGACTGACCATGTAGCGACTACCACTCCAACAGATATTTTCTGATCTCATTTTTGTACAATAGCCATTAAACTTTACATTGTTCAGTCAATCAATTTATCTATGCTGTAAGTTATCTATTTTATAAAGTGTCCACCAGTAGAGATATGACCAGAAACTATAGTAAGATAAAACCAAACAAGGAGAGAAAAAGGTAGAAAAAATGTGATAGGACAAGTAGAAGTTTAAAAAAAATTAAATAGTCACACAGAACTACTATCATTGGTGTCTGCACTGTCCAAACTCTTCTGAAGTGTGCTATTTATCTCCCTCTTGGTAAAACATTAGACTGAGTTAAAAGTTTTTATTGGGGATCTTTAAAGCTACCAAAGGTTTCAAAAAATTATTAATTGCCTGGTTTCTATAATAACATTAGAGAAAAATAATCTAAGTAAAGAGTACAGATTTATAGAAGGGACTTAGAAGTCACCCTGTAGTCACAGAAGACCATGACTCAGGAAGTCTGTCAAGGAGTGCGGGACATAAACGAGAAACATTAGGTCTCTCCCGCACTCGGACCAGTTTGCAGATTCCAGGTTTCAGGCCTAAGGAATTAAAACTATGAAAACCATTTCAGACTTTCAAGATTTCAATGTCTTTTTATAGATAAATAGAATGGGGAGGCCCAAGCTGGCTGGGTCAGTGGAGAGAGCATCGTCCAGGTGCTCCAAGGTCAGGGAGTTAGATCCCCAGTCAGGGCACATAACAGAAATAACCAATGAATCCATTAAATGGAACAACTGAGTGGCAAAGAGTTTATGCTTCTCTCTCTTTTTCTTTCTCTCTCTCATTCAGATACAGGGTGATGACGGGGAAAGGAGAGAAGGCATACTTAGGGTCACATAAATAAGAACAGAAACATTTTTCGTTTTAACAGCACAGCTCTGCCAAGTAGGCTAGACCACAGGAAAACTACAACTTGAAAAACTTATCAATAATTATGATCTAATAAACGAGTTTATACTTTGAAATTAATATTGCTAATTTTAAAACAAGAGCAACAACATCAACAAAACATCTAGTTCATCACTCCTTTCTGGAATAGTCTTTTCACTTGGTTTCCTAGATACTTTCGGTTCTTTTCCACCTTCACTGGCTATACTCTCTGTCTCACTTACTTATCCCATGTCTGTCAGACCTACATTTACGGGGCCTGTGGTGCTTCGTACTTTTCTTAGCTACTTAGTTACTTCCAACTTTGGCTGCTTCCATTTCTGGATGAGAGACTAGTAGACATTAGGTTCCTTCCCTGTCCACCCCACCCCATACACACACCCCAAAAAACCAAAACACCAAGCTATAAATCCTAGACATAGAACCAAAAGTCTCACTGGAAAGTAAAGGAGAGTAAATGGAAGAAGGCAGACTGACCAGGAGTCTAAGCTCACGAAGAATAAAGATGGGAAGCTATACAAATAAGTCACCGTCTCCTCACACGGTGGCCTTGGGCCGACTATACAGTCTGCATGGTTCAGGAGCAGTGGTAGCAGAACCTGATGAAACAACCTTATCCGGTGAGAGAGCAGGGGAAACCCAGAAGGGAACGAACCATATAAGGAGTCCCTAAACCTGAACACTCATGTATAAAAGCAGATTCAATGCAGCTCACAGAAAGACAAAAGGCCTGAATTGAGGCTGGAGTCCAAAAAAAATTTTTTTAATTGAATTTATTGGGATGGCATTGGTTAATGAAATTATGTACGCTTCAGACATACTATTCTATAATATCTCCTCTGTATATTGTATTGTGTGTTCACCACCCCATGTCAAGTCTCCTGCTATGACTATTTACCCCCCTTTAACCTCCTCTAATCCACCCCTTTCCCTCGGGTAATGCCACATTGTTGTTTGTGTCTGTTTGTTTGTTTTTCGCTTAATCCTATCACCCTTTCCACCCTGCCCTGCAACCCCCCCCCCCCCAACAACTGTCAGTCTGTTCTCTATCAAGTTTGAAGTTAAAGCCAAACCCAAAAATTAACCGCTCACTGGTCACTGGACAAAAATAACCAAACTCACAATCTCTATTAATTAACCTTCATAATGTACAAAATACAATACAAAATTTACCCATCATACGGAGAAACAAGAAATAGAAATATTTTGCCTCTCCACTGGAAAAATGGTTATCAGCACTATTGTCGATAATGCTTTTTAAAAAAATCCTCTCTAATTAAAATTGTATCAGGGGAATAAAAATCCCAGAGTACCCTGCAGGGTAGTTTCATTGGTGAGAGCTTCGTCCTGAAGCACAGAGGCTGCCAGTTTGATCCCAGGTCAGGGCACCTATAGCCACAGACCCATGTACCTCTCTCTCTCTTTCTCTCTCCCTTCTTTTCTCTCTCTCTACTAGTAAATAAATATTTTTTAAAAATTTAGGTTAAAAAAATCCCAGCAGGGAAATAAAAACCATTAACTGATTAAGCCATAGAGTATCAGTCACAGGGGTGAAAGATATTCAGAGTCTCAAAATTATCATCTCACAGATTACATAATAATCACAGAAAAGGTGCCTTTAAAATGGAGAAATCTGGCAAGCAAGATCTAAATCAAGTAATTAGAACTCAATATCACCAGAAAAGGGACACACTAGATGTGATACTATGTATCATTATTCTATTGTAGCACTATAATTTTTCTCTGGGTTTAAAATATATATTTTCCAAAACACTGGAGGGAAACACAAACAAAAGAGGAGGAAAAAGCTGAAGGAAGACTATTACAAATCAGAGAGGGAAGAATTCAAACAGCTGTTCTGGGATGGGATCGCTTCCTTTACCAGGATGAAACTTGGGACAAGTAGGTGGTGATGGAGTATAATCTGCTTGTCAATATGTTGATAACGGGCCTTTCCGGTAAACAGGCTAATGATTTCTGTTAGAAGGAAAATCCTTATCTGAGGAATGCTCTCAGCAGGATGTCCCTTGTTAAGGAAGCTTACAGTAAATAAGCCCAGAATCTAAGGATTTCTAAAGCATGGCACACTGGAAAATATTGTGCAAGCTACACAACCCTGGGGTACACAATGGAAAAGTTTCAAACTCTAAACGCTCTCTGCTATGAGGTAATAAGTAGACTTCCTATTTAGAGAGCTCATCTACTCTGGGCCAGAGTACATGTCTGATGTAGAAAGGAAGGACCTGTGGAATCATGCAGAGTCCAGCTCTCTCCTTGCTTCACCTGTGCCTTCTGAATGCAGGTGTCCTTGAAACTATCAGTAAAGGTGGATTCTAAGTAATACCTCTAATATGTGAATCTGATTTGACAATATGCTTCTTGGTATTAGCTTACAAATAAAAGATGAAACTCAAAAATAATTATAATTTAACAATACTATTAATACTAATACTTTAATAGAATAAGTGAATTAAATGTTAATTTGACACAATTAATTAATATAGTATACTTACACTATAAATGAAACATATTTTTTACCATATGGTAAACTTCTTTTTTAAGCACTCATATAAAAACACCTAACAAAATCATAGTGTGTAAAATTACAGAGGAAAAAAACTCGATAAAAATTTAAAAGTATATAACCAGAAACATGACAAAATTTTAATTTATATAATAAATCTACAACCCAAGGGGTATGCAACCTAGAACCCTTCTAAACATGTCCTCTGAAATAAGATTATCCTTTATAGATTTGTGGTGAAATAAAATTCAAAAGATTTGATATGGCTATTATGTTACTTTGATGTGTTCTTTTACATAACACCTCTATAGATCATAATCTACACCACTTTCCTATTTGTGATCCACTAACAACCATTAAGCAAGAGACAAGTCAAGCCAAACAGCTAATGCAAGCTTAAAGGATGCTGTTAATAATAGAGACTGGAGCATGTAAAATTAGAAAAGAATGAAACAAAAGGAGAGTTTTAAAATAAAGAGTAGCAGGTAGAGCAAGGTCTCACAGAATAATATTCAAGTTTTCAATGTATAGAAATATTCAATATAGGGAAAAGTAATGGCCTCAGAGAGAAGAAAGTAAAATGAAAAACAGCAGATAAAGTTAACTGGGTATATGTGTTTGGCTATGAGGAATTGAAGAATATGAAAACATACTGCACACCTACTCGGGCCCCTTTTTCCTAGATGGCCAGTATCATGTTTATTATATTGTCTCATCCAATCACTAGAAGAGTATAGATGTATTTCAGAAGTTCTGGTTTTACTAAAGCAGTACAGCACAGTGGCCAAGGTCACTAGCTTTATAACCCTAACAACTATTTGACCCTGAGCTAGTTGCTTAACTTCTCTAAGCCTTCGTTTCCTATTCTGTAAGATAGGAATAATGATACTTACCCTCATGACATAGTGAATGTAAAGTACATCCAGGATAAATAAGGCATATTTTACCTTACTGCAAATTCTTTAAACCCTCAGACAAAAAAAAACCCAACAAAACAGCAAATACAGTGTCTGACAGATAGTATGCTCAGTAAAAGCCAGTTATATTAACTTCTTTATTGAGGAAGAGATTTCTTGTATATTTAGATCAATTTCATTATCTGCCTTAATTTTACTATATCCTTCTCTAGCTAAATAAGTTAGGGATCTGTAAAAGTTGATCAGCTACTTTAATTTTTAGGAGAAAAAGAAACTGTTCAGAAGCCAGAATTCGTACCAGTATCTGAGTTAAAAGTAGGAATACTATTAGAAAAAGCAACAGAGTTGGTATTTATACATTATAGTGTATAAAATTGGAACCTATGATTTCATAGTATCATAAAGATCAGCCCCCCCCCCCTTTCTCTTGGCCAGAAAAAACAAACTCCCATTTCCAAAAATATCTCAGGTTTTCTCCTTGAGGAAGTCATCTTGCAACAAAATACCCTATTATCATAGAAAGAAAGTATAGGACAGTATGTCATGAACAAGACTATAAAAATGTAGTGGTATATGAGCCAAGGAAAAAAATTCATCTGGAAAAACGAATAGAGGTTTTTCTTCAAATGTAATTGAGACTGTGAGTTTTCTGTTTTGTGACTATTTCTTTGATACTCCCATATACATGATAAGTAGTTCTTTAAGAAATTACAAATGACCTTTCACTTAAAAAGATGCTCTATGTATTTGCTTCTTTTAGAAAAGTAGACCAATTTCATAAGAATCATAAGTGAGGAATAAAATTTCACACATAAGAAAAGCAAACATAGTCTTACTCTTTTTTTCTGGTTTTATTTAAATTTAATCCAACTTTTAAACAGCATTACAAAAAAAGCTAAATTCACAGCATCCAATTTATATCACCAGACCAACCTAACCACTGCCATTAATTCAAGGAACATATACATATATATAAAAATGTATATTATATATGTTATATATAATATACATAATATTAATTTTATGAATTACAAAACTATATATAGGCTATGCATTTTAGCTTTCTATGAGGCAACAATTCCATAGTGGTCTTATATAATCACACACACACACACACACACACACACACAAACTCCTATAAATATGACACAGTAATGTTGTAAACCTATAGAACTTTATCACTGAGTCTGATTTTTTATTGATGAGATATAAGAATAAAATAAAACAAATTTCACATAGAGATCAAATAGGACAACTTTTCTTTATGATTAAGTTTAAATTAAATCCATTATTGAGAATTAAAGAAGGGAAGTATATATTTCAAAAATTGATAAATATAAAAAAAATTTAATAAATATCTTTTGTTTTCAGAGTCTTCATACATGGCACATAGGCCCATTATATATAATATAATGCATTCTTTTCATGAAAAAATAAAATCATCAATTATATAGCAGCTTAAAGCCTTTAAATAATATAGGACAACAACACTGACTATTCAGAAGAAATTACAGGGAAAAATTTAGATAAGGAATGTAATGATTCAGTAAAGACCTTTGTTAAAGTGAAAGAGACAAACGGATATATAATAACTTCCTCTCAGGATTATCCTAAAAACAAAGCTCTCTAAAGATTTTATTTCTCATAGGAATTTCATGAGGAAAAAAGTATATGAAAAAGCCTAAATGATATGTAATCCAAAGTGACACAAATGAAAATCAAGAGGTAAATACAGAGTAATTTCATCAAATGATTGGACAAAAGGGGACTAAAAATTTAGAAAACATACATCAAATGAATTTCATAAATTTTGCAGTCCTATAAATAAAAACAACTCCACAAAAAAACAGTAAAACAACAAAAAAAAACACCTCACACCAAAAAAAAAGCATGCCCTATATCTGTTTCTACTCAGATTAACTATGATAAGTAACTCTGACCTATAAAACACTTTATCACCCCTTCAAAATGAGAAAATGGTGAGAAACTATGATAATCAAACTCAATTAAAATTTTTTAGAGAATTCAATCATTTTTGTATGTATCTTAAAATTTGAAAGTTATACCAAAATGCAAAATGACCCTGCAATTAAGATAATTACTAGTACCAAATGTTGTTTTTAAGTTCTACAATAAAACAGTCTCCCAGACATTTAATAGTATGTCATTTGGTAAATGAAAGTTTCCACAAAGTAAGAGGCAGCAAGAAGACCTAAAATTTATGCTAGTGAAGAGTCTGGCTGAACGAAACAAAAATATGGATCATTTTGGTCCAACACTAATTTTATTTCGAGTTACTACAGAGCTGAATAAAATGCAGACACCACCACACAAAAATTTATTAAGTTGGCAATAGGCAAAGCATGATGTCAGCCACCAATAGCACCATCCACATTACCAAATAGTATGAACACTTTAATTCTTGAACGTAACTTAGATTTCATGCCTAAAATTACAGTAAAAATAAAAACCTGAGGCATGAGGCATTATTAAACATAGATGAGTTTAGTTTGGCATAGTTTTGACTCAAATTAGTCCAGTACTTTTAACAAGTTCAGTAAAAAAAAATAAAAGAAAAATGCAAGTTTAAACATATTAGTTTTCTAAATGTGCTACATTCTTTCCCAAACAGACCCATAAAATAAATCTTAGTCAACTTGCAATAATATTCAAATAAGTGACACAATACACACACAAAATGCACACTGAGATGACACCCAAAAGCACACATATATACACACCCACACAAGTCCTTACCTTCATGGCGTGAATTTCTTCAAGCAATCGTTGTGCTCGTCTTTGGTTTTTCAACAGTGCATCTTCAGTACCCCTGAAAAAATTACATTATAATATGTAGCCAGGGAAAGTATTTATTATAGACTCATATCATAATAAAAAGTCTCTTCATTTCTTTTAGAAAAGCATAAAAAATATTTAAATACAAACACTGCCTTCCCCCTCAACACATAACCCAATTCTTTCAATAAACCCAAGTTTTTGCCAGAAATAAACATTGCCCTAGGATGATATCAATGATTATTACCACTGATAGACAGTATACCTTCGAATTCCTTAATGGGAAGCACAAATAACATTTTTTAATTAATTGGTTAAGATTACATTATATTTAATGTAAGTTCCATAAGCTATAATTAAAGGTTGGATATAATTTTATTTTATTAAATGAAATTTTGTTTTCTGGAATTAAAAGAATACATAAAGATGTTAAATATTTGATTATATCAGAGAGGAAGGCCATCATCTGAAACACTTATGAAGGAAAACAAAAAACATTAATCAGGAACAAAACACATGTGAAGACTGTAAGTACTCATGCTTAAAGCATAAGAACCATAAATAACATACTTTTATCTAATACCAGTGACACTGAAAATACAAAATATTATTTTTCAAAAAATTAGATGGAACTCAATTTTTTTGTTTTTGGAACAAAATGTTTTAAAAAACACTTCCAAAAGTACTGAAGATTTCAAATTAATTATCAATTCAAAAAATAAAATGATACAAAATCTTTAAAACTGATTCAAGGTATTACTAGATCTGCTAAACTATATCAACATCTTAAAATTTCTTTTTTTTTTTAAGAAAATATTTTATTTATTGCTTTTTAGAGGGGGGGAGGAGCATAAAGCATCAATTCATAGTAGCTACTTCCTGTATGTGCCTTGACAGGGCAAGCTCAGGGATTCCAACTGGTGACCTCAGCATTTCTGTTCAACACTTTATCCCCTGTGCCACTACAGGTCAGGCTAAAATAACTTCTAATAACTTAAAACATATATATAACCTCAAAGGACTTTCATTTTGAAAATGACCAAAAGGAGCCTTTAAAAAATACTGAAGAATTCATTATTTATTTTAATCAAGTAAGGTCTAAACTAGGAGTAGTCAACCTTTTTATACCTACCGCCCACTTTTGTATCTCTGTTAGTAGTAAAATTTTCTAACTGCCCACCGGTTACACAGTAATGGTGATTTATAAAGTAGGGAAGTAACTTTACTTTATAAAATTTATAAAGCAGAGTTATAGCAAGTTAAAGCATATAATAATAATTACTTGCCAAGTACTTTATGTAGAATTTTTGCTAAGTCTGGCAGAATAAATCTTTATAAAACAACTTACTATAGTTAAATCTATCTTTTTATTTATACTTTGGTTGCTCCGGTACTGCCCACCATGAAAGCTGGAACGCCCACTAGTGGGCGGTAGGGACCAGGTTGACTACCACTGGTCTAAACCATGTAAAGACGTGCTGACACAGCACATTTAATCTCACTTAGATTCTCTCTAACTATAAACAAAGTACTGTATGAGTAAGATATTTAATTATTCCTCTAGGTCCCACCCTCAAATTTTGTAAATATTTAATAAAAACAACTTTTGATATTTTATTAGTCATAATACTGCTTTAAATGACTAACTTTTTTGACTTCAGTCTGCCAACACTCCTGACAAGTTTTCGGATAACCAAAACTCGAATTCTCTTCACTTCTTTTCTCATCTTCACAACCTTTGAAGAATAAAGTCAAAATTAGAAAGGCTATTAATTCAAGAGGAAACATATGTTTTTCTTTCTCTTTTTTAAATTTTATTTAGAAAATTAAATTTGACAGGGTGATTGATCCATAAGAGTACACAGGTTTCAGGTAAATATTTCTATAGCATTTGAAGTGTTAACTATGTTGTATATCCATCACCCAAAGTCAGATCATTTTCCTTCTATTTGTCCCTCTTTACACCCTTCCCCCACCCCTTTCCCACAACCTCCTCCCCCAGTAACCACTTCACTTTTATCTATGTCCATGAGCCTGTTGTGTATCCCAACTATGTGTAAAATCATCCAGTTTTTAGCTTTTTCTAATTTACTTATTTCATTCAGTATAATGTTTTCAAGGTTCATCCAGGTTGTCGTAAATGTCACTATGTCATCATTTCTTATGGCTGAGTAGTATTCCATTATAGTATATACATATGTACCACATCTTCTTTATCCAATCCTCTATCAAGAGAAACTTTGGTTGTTTCTATGTCTTGGTCACTGTGAACAACGCTGCGATGAACACGGGGCTGCATGTGTCTTTATGTACCAATGTTTTCGAGTTTTGGGGGTAGATACCCAGTAGAGGGATTGCTGGGTCATATGGTAGTTCTATTCTTAATTTTTTGAGGAACCACCATACTTTCTTCCATAATGGTTGTACTAATTTGCATACCCAACAGCAGTGAATGAGGGTTCCTTTTTCTCCACAGCCTCTCCAACACTTATTACCTGTCTTATTGATAATAGCCAGTCTAACAGGTGTGAGGTGGTAACTCATTGTAGTTTTGATTTGCAGAAACATAGTTTATTTTGAGTCTTAATATTACAGACTAAGTCTACCATTTTAATGAAATTTTTGTTTATATTCATAGTTTGATGAAATCAAATTTCTTCCATTAACAGTAAAAAAATAAAGGAATACATCAACATTTTAAAAATATGTATGAGGACTTAAGAGAAACAAGTTGTTTTTTTAAAAAAAGCTATAACATTCTCAATGATCAGTATTTTAATATTATACTTGCTATGTCTTGCTTGGTTTGAAACTTAACAAAATGTGTGTACCCTGAGATCAGAAACTATCATGTTAATCTCTGAATCCTTGTGGTTTAAAACAGAGCTTCACCCATAATGGTGGAAATTAAACTTACTGAATGAGTGTACTAACAAAAGCAAATGCATGAATGTGATTATATTTATTTATAGAGTACCTCTTGCATTTATTTTTAACAACAAATTATTTGAGGCATAACTTTAAATGAAATGTCAAAACACAAGCGCACGTTGTGTGCATGGGCATACGTGCACAAACACACATGCTTTAAATCATCCCAATGGAGATCAATACTGAATTCTAAGAACAAAACAACAAAAATAGAATGGCCAAGAAATGAAAATAGTCTAATGATAAAGGACTATACGCTCTATCTCAGGGGTTGGGAACCTTTTTGGCTGAGAGAGCCATGAACGCCACATATTTTAAGATGTAATTCTGTGAGACCCATACACGACCCGTGTACCTAACGCATTATCCAATAAAAATTAGGTGTTGTCCCGGAGGACAGCTGTGATTGGCTCCAGCCACCCGGAACCATGAACATAAGCGGTAGGAAATGAATGGATTGTAATACATGAGAATGTTTTATATTTTTAATGTTATTATTTTTTTTATTAAAGATTTGTCTGTGAGCCAGATGCAGCCATCAAAAGAGCCACATCTGGCTTGTGAGCTATAGGTTTCCGACCCCTGCTCTATCTAGTAGTACTTAGTACAATGGGATGTTATCATTTTGAGGTTGTTTTGTCTATCATTATTAGGAGCCATACATCTTATATTCCTCCTGGAATGTCCTTTTTCTCCTCCTCCACTTTAGGAACTACATGAAATTCAGTTTAGATATAATCATTCCTGTGAAATCTTCAATGATTTATTCAGTTAGAGAAAACCACTTCATCCTTGGGTTCCCAATATATTTTATAGGTAGACTCTATTTCAGTGTACTGTCATTAATCACTGTGGCTTTCTTTTTCGATGGTCTCTGAACTCCCAGAGGACTTGCAATATTTCCATAGTGCTTTCTGTGGCTTGCAAGACTGCCTAGCACACACAATCCTACAAATTCTTCTTGCCATAATAACATCAAAATCATCCTATTTCTTCAAGGCTCTTACATTTGGCCGCAATACCTTCTCTTATTTATCATGTATATCATTTACCCCCCTGCTCCCAGGTCCACCCTGTATTCCATTGAAGAGATTGACAATCAACTTAGAATTTCTCTCCACCCTGTAACCAATCTGGGTGATGCAGATCCGTATGATAACTCACCCAATATGACCCCTTTTTTGACTTCCTCTTTTCTAATGACCTAATCTATTCCATCTCAGTCACCCACTTCTATGGTCACACTGTAGTCCTTTAAGTACCATCACTTATAACCATTCCGTTTCTAAAACAATCTATTCAAATAATCCACAAGATTACAGCTTCTATCAGCTTGCTGGTTCAACTCTACCCACCACAATCACCTCTGACTTCACTGGGATCAGCAACTCATTGACCCCTATAATTTCAAATGGTTAGTCCTTTGCTTTTAATTTTCCTCCTTTTATCTAGTTTAGGTACATGGTCAACATCTGTCAATACCTTAAACTCTCCTATCAATCCCTCTAGTTAATCTTGAATGAAAATAACATTCCGAGTTACTTATCACAGCATCCCAATAGGCCGGTAATACCTGATACATTCCATCCACTATTAATTTATCATAACTAACCTCAAATGGGCTCCTACGTTTCCTAGCAATCCTACATATTTTTTGGGTCAATTCATTCCACAATTTTTAAATTTTTGTCTGCTTTCCTGATATATCTGATGTTCCTCTTAATTTTCTTTTAATTCCACTGAGAAAATAAACATCAGATGGGAACCATCATCTTTCTACCACCATTAATACGTATTTACTTGTATCACCCACCTTCTTCTATTAATAAAGTTACAATGTAAGAAGTAATCTTAGGCCCTGGTCAGTTGGCTCAGTGGTAGAGTGTCAGCCTGGCATGTGGAAGTCCTGGGTTCAATTCCCAGTCAGGGCACACAGGAGAAGTGCCCATCTGCTTCTCTACCCTTCCCCATCTCACTTCTCTCTTTCTCTCTCTCTTCTCCTCCCCTCCTGTAGCCATGGCTCGATTAGAGTAAGTTGGCCCCAGGAACCAAGGATGGCTTGATGGCCTCAGCTATAGGCGCTAAAAAATGGCTCCAGCTGCAACAGACCAAGAGCCCCAGATGGGCAGAGGACTGCCCTCTAGTGGGCTTGCCAGGTGGATCTCAGTTGGGGCACATGTGGGAGTCTGTCTCTGTCTCCTCTCCTCTCACTAAATAAAGAGAAATAATCTCACACATATCTAAGGTTAATCTTCTAAAAACTATTTTGGATACCGTCCTTTCTACCATCTTAGAACCTTTACAATACATAATCCCTGCTCTCTAGCATTGCCAATCTCTTAAAAGGATGTTTCCCACTGATTTTTATAATGCTTAAGTTATTTTCATTAAAGACAGAACAAACCAAACATCCTCACTACAAAGTCCACAGGAGCACCCTCTGTTTTAAAGTGCGTCATAGCCCAGCTTTTAGAGATGTTCAAACTCACAATTTCCATTTGTACATACCACATAATTTCAGTCTGTGGAATTAGTTTGTGGTGTCCAAGATATCAATGATTTCTACATGTCCCTAAATCCAACAGGAGTTTTTCAGACTTTATTATACTTGAAATCTCAGTGACACCTGACAGTATTGACCACTTCCTCCTTCATTTTTTCCTTGGTTTCCATGACACATGACAATACTCTCCTGGTTTTCCTTTTGCCTCTCTAGCCACTACATTTTGGTCTTCTCTGAAAGCACATCCACCTCTAATCATAACTAACCTTAAATGTTAGCATTCAAAGGATAGTCCTAAGCCCGTTCCACTTTTCACCATACACTTTTTAGCCCTAAGTCAGTGGTTCTCAACCTGTGGGTCGCGACCCCGGTGGGGGTCGAACGACCAAAACACAGGGGTTGCCTAAATACATATAAATATGTATTTTCCGATGGCTTTAGGTGACCCCTGTGTTTGCAACCCCTGTGTTTTGGTCGTTCGACCCCCGCCAGGGTCGCAGCCCACAGGTTGAGAACCGCTGCCCTAAGTGATCTTATGTGTGCATATTGTTTTAATTTGCCACCTAAACAAAGATGATTCAAAATTTTCTTCCTTCAGCTGAGATCTCTTTAGGCTCCAGACCCAAAAGTACAACTACTTGACAGTTCCTTTGGGGTATGCTTAAACTCACTTCCATCTCACACTTCAACCCATGTTCTTCACTCCCAACTACATAGATCTCTTTTTTGGTGTTCTATGTTTCAAGGAATGAAACAATCTTCTCAGTTATAAACTTGGGGCTCATTATGGATAGCTCTCATTTCTAAATCCCTCACAATAAATCTATTACCAAGTCCTGCTAATTTTATTGCCTAATTATCTCTCAAGTTGGACCACCTTTTTTTTCTATCTTAATGTCCTAGCTCTCTTGGTTGAGTTACTGGTAACAACTGGTTTATCTAAATCCTCCTTGCCCCTCTTCTGTTATCCGTAACTAAGTTAGAATACAATTTTATCCTTTTTACTGAAATGATTGCAGTATTATTTACAATAACCAGGATGTGGAAACAGCCCAAGTGTTCATCAATACTACATGAATGGATAAAAAAGCTATGGTATATTTACACAATGGAATACTATGTGGTGATAAAAATGAAGGAAATCTTACCCTTTATGAGAGCATGGATGGACCTGGACAGTATTATGCTAAGCAAAATAAGCCAGTCAGAGAAAGACAAGTTCTATATAATGTCACTCATATGTGGAATCTAATGGACAAAATGAACTGACAAGCAAAACAGAGTCAGAGAAGCGTAGAGAGCAGGATACATTTTTAATATACAGGTGTCATGTCACACCTTTAACTCTCTCCAGTGGATTCCAATTGTTCTTAGATTGGCCACATGGGCCCTTTTCCAGTCTTTTGTCCTTACTATGTTCACATCTATCACCAAGTCTTTACACCTGCTGTTTCCCCTGGTAGGGATGCCCCTTCTTCCCATGTTAGCTTATTAACATTTACCCTTCTGATTTTGGCCCAATTGTCATTTCTCAGTCAAGTCTTTTTTGGCCTCCCTGAGGTGTGAAAATTCAATTATAGGCAATTATAGGCATTTAGAGTGCTTACAGAATTTACCATGAACATTATTTTATGTTTAATACTTTAATTTTAGTAGGATTATATTTTAGTAGGATTATATGTAATGTCTCTTTCTCCCAATAAGTCATAAATTCAATGAAAGTCAAGTGTCTTGCTCTATTCAACACTGTGTCTTAACATCTATTTAGCGGATGATATACAGTTAAATGTGTTCAATAAATATTTGTTAAATAAATGATGAGAAAGGCAGCAATACTCACTTGTTCATCCACACTTATTTAAAAATTAATTTACTTCTGGCTTATAAAAAATAGACATCTTTTTCTCACATTTCCGAAGGCTGGAAGTCCAAGATTAAGGCTCCAGCGGAATTAGTGTTTGGTGAGAGCCTCTTCCTGGTCCACAAACTGGGTCTGCCATGTCCTCCATGGTGCAATGGACAAGGGAGCCCCTCGGGGTCCTTTCATTCTTTCATAAGGGCAATAATCCCACTCGTGAGAGCTTTACCCTCATGATCTACTCACATCCGAAAGACCCCCTCCTCCTAATACCATCACCTTGGGGATTAGGTTTCAAGTATGAATGCTGAGGTGACACAAACACTGAGACCAAAGCACAATCCTACATTCATTACAATACAATCAGTGACTCGGAGTTGTGCTTCTGAAAACTAATGTGTACTAAATTACCTGGGATTGTTAGAAAGCAGATCCAATCCTGTAGGTCTGGGGTAGGACCTGAGATTGTCAATTTCTAACAAGTATTCGGCTGAAGTATAAGATGTGGAACACCACGAAGTAGCAAAAATGAAGAAAATGTAATTTACTAAATGGATCTTTTTTCCTAAATAAATGTACTGGTATATATATTCTGGTCATCATACTGTTCCTTAAATGTCCGACAAATCAAACAAATACAGTAACAATGCAGAGTAATCAGGTTTATTTTCAACTAGGTATGTTCATTCCTTTCGCATCTGTTCCAAAATCACATCTATTTAGAAAAAAAATCATACTTGTATAAATGAAAAGCCACTTAGACTACATTTCAGTGGGGGGAAAAAAGAATTGTGACATTTTATAAACATAAAAGAAGTTTAATGATATGTTGCTTGAAAGTTAAGTCATTCATAAAATAAATTAATAATGAGATAAATTTTGCATTAAAATATATTTAAAAATGTTTCTAATTGCTGTACCCTGCAGGTGCATGAGATTATATATCATTTACTAACCACTGTTAACCAAACTTAACTAATAAGCAGTGGGCAGAGTTGGTCCTCGGTTACATTCCAATCATGGGAAAGCCAGACTCCAATTTTAAAATTCCAATTTAAGAAGTACTATGTTTATCATTACTGCATAAGGGAATCTAAAAGCAAAGGGAATGCTTCATGTACTCAGTTTGATGTCAATGTCAAAGAATGCTTTTCTAGGTTACTAACTTTCTCAGTATTTGTGTACAGGCAGTAGGAAAATTTGATGTTTAATATGTTAAAAAATAAGTATATTCATTTTATGTAAAAATTGAATTATACTTTTATTTTTCTCACAGCTGCTCACCCCAAGCACTTAGCTTTCTTCAAGTGTTTAAATTTACTTTTGCAAAACTGATAAACAGCTACCAATAGCCGTTTAGTTAAGAAAAATCATTTGTCACCCACAAATTATGAAGCTGGTTGACAGATAAGCCAGAAGTCAACAAACAGGACTAAAACAACTAATACCATCAGAAAGCCAGGCAATACACACTTTGGTGAATTCTCCAACCAAAAGCAAATAAAACTATCATTGTTAGAAATGCAATAAGAATATGATATTGTTTGGGAGGGAAATAAGGATAGAAATATGAGCAAAGAGACATAATAATGAAAACGAAATGTAGTGACAGACAAAAAAACAAAGTGAAAGAAAAGTAGAAGGAAAAGAGTCTGATGACAGAAACTGAAGGACAAAGCAGGAGGTCTTGACCACAACACTGAGAAGCCTAGCCTAAGTGCTTCCAAGCAGCAACCGAATGCACTTTCTATTATAATCTCCAAGAGCAGGAGTGAAAACACACCCCCACAAACACACACATGTGCTGAACGTGAGGTGTCACCTAAAACCTGTCGATACAGATAATACCTTCAGTTAACCTGTGAAATCTGAACATAGTAACGGAACATGGATCTCTCCTTCAATAGACTGTACGAAAATCTGACCTAAAATAAAGTGGAAAGCTAATATATACCCACTTGGGAAAAAACTATGTAAGCATATGAGGAAGAAACAACATAAACACAGGAAAGGGAACCACAAAAACAAAAGCTGGCAGTGTCCAGTTCAAGGAGATTCCAAATTGTACTGGAATACCTCAATTACAGGGATAGATGTAGCATAGCCCAACGATGAGTCATGCAATTAAAACCTGTTCTGTGGTTCTATATTCCAAGCAGCTGATGTAAATTAGAGATAGGAAAAAATATATTTTACAATGACAGCATTACTGCTATGTTAGATATATTTCTGAATAAATGTTTTTTTTCCCTTAATATCGCCTCCTATAAGCTTATGTTTAATGTAAATTTCTTTTGAGAGAATGAGCTATACTTCTGCAATGACAATGTTAGGAAGTTTCTGTTCTACAAAGCTGAGAACAAACACTGGAACACAAAGTAAATACTACTTGAATTGATCATTATTTTTTATGATTATTTAAGTAAGAGGAGGGGAGATAGACTCCCCCATGCGCAGGGACCGGGATCCATTCAGCGACCCCATCTGGGGCCTATGCTAGCAACTGAGCTATTTTTAGCACCTGAGGTGGAGGCTCTACAGAGCCTTCCTCAGCAGCCGGAACCAACTGAGCTATGGCTGCAGGAAGGGAAGAGAGAGAGAGAGAGAGAAGGGGGAGAGGAAGAGAAGCAGATGGTTGCTTCTCCTGTGTGCTGTGACCAGGAATCAAACCCAGGACTTCTACATGCCGGGTTGATACTCTACCACTCAGCCCACAGGCACGGGATGAATTATTTCTGCATTTAAATGTTTTCATATAAAAGTTTGAAATAGGTGTGTTTAATTATAATACTGCCTTTTTTTTTTTTTTTTTTTTTTTTTTTTTGAGAGAGAGATAGGGAGAGAGAAAGGAATATAGAACTGCTCCTGTATGTGCCCTGACTGGGGAATCCAATCAGCAACCTCCAGTGCAACAGGGCAACGCTCCAAACAACCGAGCCATCCCGCCAGGGCTTAATTTCTTTGTTGTTTTCAGAGAGACAGAAAAAGGAAGGGAAAGAGACAGGAGGGTAAAGGGAAATATTCATTTGTTGTTCCACTCAGTTGTGCACTCATTGGCTGCTTCTCATGTGTGCCCTGATTGGGGATCAAACCTGTGACCTTGTTTTGGATGACATTTTTAACCAACTGAGCTAACTGGGCAGGGCTCAATAGTGCCATTTAAAAAAATTAATTTATTTTCCATTTACATGTGACATACAATATTATTAGTTTCAAGTGTACAACATAGTGATTAGAGATTTATAAACCTTATGAAGTGATCACTCCAATTAAGTCCAGTACTCAGCAGACACATACATAGATAGTTATAACAATATTATTGACTATGTGACTATATTTTACAACTGGAAATTTGGGTGGGGGATGGGTAAATTGACTCTTAGTTGACTATCTGCTAGCCAGTTAACTACCCAGTTTCTCTTGGTAATGCACCGACTTTGCCATTCATTTGAATTAACCTGTAACAAAAACCCATGTTCAGTAGAAAACAATTACTACAAGAGCTAGTATTGTTCTCGGGGAGCTTGCTGTGCTAGGAAAAATCTGAGTACATTCTGTGTTTCTCATAATACATTAAAACTCCTGGTTATTCATTACTCATCTATCAGATTGGCAGTAACAAAAAACTATGACAACACATTCTATTGGTGAGGCTGTGAGGAAAAAGTCACTTTCACACACTGCTGGTAGGAATGCAAATTGATAAACTCCTTCCAGAGGAAACTTTGGCAATACCTAAAAAAATCCTACTTCTAGGAATCTAGGTAGAAGACATACCCCCAACAATAGCAAAAGGTTATGCACAAGACTATTCATTGCAGCAGTCTTACAAAATGTTGCATAATAGATAAATTTTATATAAAGTATACACAGTAATATTTTAAACCAATGCAATAGATCTGCATGTATTATCATGGGTAAAACTTAAAAATGGTGAAAAAACTCCTAGAGTGATATGTGCCCAATACCACATACAAAGTTTAAAAATATCCAACACTAGGTATAAGGATAGGTATGAAGGTTATTAAAAGTATGAAAACTATGGATGAGAAAATAACACTAAAATCAATTATTTCTGATTTTGAATATATAGTGAGTGAAATTAAGCATTCTAATATGGCAAACTACTGACATTTGCTCAATATAGGAAATAGATTACAAGGACATTTATTAGATCATTTCCATATATTTGAACTATTTGATAATTAACAAAATTATTGTTTCATACAGAGGGCTTTTTATTTGGCCATTATCACTTCAATACAGTTCTTTTTATTTCTGATGAGCAACACTTTAAAAATTCTAGAGTGCTTGGTAATTATTTACAAGTTAATTATTATTGAGAATATGCTGCCACCTAGCAAAACTTCCCAGAACAGTTTAAAAAAACAGAAAATGGTTCTCTTCCTATGGGTGGATCCTGATTTACCACTTCAGTAGAAATTATTAAAAAGTACTACACAATTATAAATTAAGAGCTTTGCAACTTCAAAATACAAACATAATTTCTGACATTCTTATCTGTTACAATATGTGGAGGCAAATCATTATGTTCTCTGGCACATTAGCTTCTACATTTACTATCTTACAGAAAATGGAAAATAACTTTCTAAAGGGCTTGTTGGTAATCTGCTGTCAAGAAAAACATAACATTAGTTTTATATAAAAGCCCTTGTATCGAATCCAAGTACCCAATCAGATTATTTCATCTCCTAATTCTGTTATTACATATCACTGCTACATAAAGAAACAGCTGAGTGGAACAAACTGAGTTCTAGTTTTGCAAATTCATTACTCACCAATAGTACAACAGCATTATTGTTTTCAATTGTGTATCCTTTCTCTAGCTCTATTGAAAAGGGAGGGAAAAAAGTCTACATGTAGAAGATTTTCCCCCCTCCTTTGAATATTAACCTCAAGTTGAGTTAGTTATCAATACTTTCATCTGTACAAGTATTTACCCGTTACTAACTGTAGACAAGATACTATGCCAGGGGTTAGGAAAGTTGCTATAATAAGTCAGTTAAATATCCTCCCTTCAAAGTCCACATAAAGTACTGGTGAAGACAAACCATGTATTAAATAATCATAAAATGAAAAAAAAAGTGAGTTTATTTTTTTTAAAAAAAGGTAAATTTTCACATTACTTCAGGAGAATAAACAAATTATTTTTATTTTTTATTTTTTGAGAGGAGGGGAGATACAGAGACAGACTCCCGCATGCGCTTCGACAGGGGATCCACCCCCCCACACACCCGCAATCCTATCTGGGTAATGCTCAAATCAACCGAGGTATCCCTCAGCTCCTGAGGCTGATGCTCAGGCCAATCAAGCCACTGGCTATGAGAAGGGGAAGAGGAAGGGGAAAGGGAGGGGAAGATCAGACGATGGTCATTTCTCATGTGTGCCCTGAGTGGGGATCGAACCCGGGATGTCTGCACACCTGCCAAACATTCTATCCACTGAGCAACTGGCCAGAGTAAGAATAAACATATTTTAAGGACCTAGAGTTAAGAAGTATTCTATAAAACGTCAGCCTAAATTTATCCTTGGAAATTTTTTTAAGAAGAATGGAATTATTAAAGGTCAAGACATTGAAAGCATAATAGGTGTCTCTTGGAGGCAGGCTTTTATTTTCACAAAAGGCATTTTGTGTAATTATATTTCCCCATGTATAAGATGCTCCCCATGTGTAAGATGCACCTTAATTTTGGGGCCCGGAATTTGAAAAAAAAAAAAAAAAACAACAAGCACGAAAAAGCGGTAAATGAAAGTAAAAATAACTACAACCACTGTATAAGATGCACCCAGTTTTTAGAACCCAAAATTGTCAAAAAAAAGTGCATCTTATACATGGGAAAATATAGTAAATACAATGTAAAAACTCTAAGAAAACTATAAAAAATTACAATACAAGTAATCCAATCAAATATATCACAGATATGAGTGCCAATATCCAAAAATAATACCCGAGATTTATAGATGTTTGGGAATCTGATGAACATCTAAAGACTCTTTCCCCCAGAAACAGACATGCAAACAACAAGTTACACATAATTTCAGGCAAGTATAGTATCCCTGAAACACATTCCTGGGTCTCAATTAAGGAGAGTTAATTTATTAAGGATCATAAAAATGATGCCTCAAATTATTCATTCAACAGATAGGTACTGAGGATATGATAATGAACAAAAACTTATGTTTAAATGGAAGGAATAAGAAATCTCTCACACATTCACAGACAGTAAGCAACTATTACAAGCGCTAAAAAGAAGTGAATTGTCTTACAAGAGCTTATAAAAGGGGTAAATGAAAGTCAAGAATGCCTTCCCTGAGAAAGTGACAAGTATGAAATGGACCAAGAGGGAAACAGTTAAAGCAGGGGTCCCCAAACTGCGGCCCCCTGAGGCCATTTATCCGGCCCCCCGCCGCACACCCGGAAGGGGCACCTCTTTCATTGGTGGTCAGTGAGAGGAGCATAGTTCCCATTGAAGTACTGGTCAGTTTGTTGATTTAAATTTACTTGTTCTCTATTTTAAATATTGTATTCGTTCCCATTTTGTTTTTTTACTTTAAAATAAGATATGTGCAGTGTGCATAGGGATTTGTTCATAGTTTTTTTTATAGTCCGGCCCTCCAACGGTCTGAGGGACAGTGAACTGGCCCCCTGTGTAAAAAGTTTGGGGACCCGAGTTAAAGGAACAGCATGTGCAAAGGATCTGCCAAGTGCTGTGCGGGAACAGTGGATCAAGGGCAAATGGACTTGAATACAGAAACATAGCTGGGGGTGTGAGGGCACTAGGCAAGAAAGTCACATGATTAGATTTAGGTTTTGAAGTGAGCACCCCAGCTGAACTATGGAGATGAGATTGGAGAGAAAGAAGAATCACAGTCAAGTAACTGGGACGCGAATACATAGCGTTTGTGGGAGATACAACTTGAACTAGGATAGGGCTGGGGATGAAAAAGTAATAAGAAAATGTGAAAGATAACAGCGAATTTGAACTCTTTTTTAGATATATTTCTTTCTTGAAGAAGTTAATTTATTTTTTACCAATTTTCTATAAGATGGTTTCACTTAATTTCCATGAGCTACTGTATTTCCCCATGTAAAAGAGGCACCTTAATTCGGGGCACGAAATTTGAAATAAAAATGTATTACATAAAGTTACTGAACTCAAGTTTTATTCATCATAAAATTGATACAACTCCTCATCACTGTAAAAAATCCCATTCATTAGCTTGTCCTCATCTGTGTCTGATGATGAATCACTGTCTTCAACAATGAGTACAAAAACAAGAGCGAAAAAGCAGGAAATGCAAGTAAAAAAATCTACAACCACTGTATAGGACGCACCCAGTTTTTAGACCCCAAATTTTTCGAAAAAAGGTATGTCTTACACATGAGGAAGTATGGTATTTTACAGTAATGACATTAGCCATTTAAGTTTGAAGTTTTTTCCTAATTGGTTTTGTCTTTTTTTTCTCTTTGGCATTTATTTCAAATTTTATGTGGACAAATCTATATTTGTTTTTCTCTTTGTAGTTTTTCTTCCATTAATTTAAAATTATCATACCTTCTATCATCTCTTCTTTCGTGTTAGAACATATAAGATTTACTGTAGGATGGGTCATGTAAACTTCCTAATTTGGTAAGTTCATTTAGTCTCCCAGCAAATATTTTTAGAGCATGTATGTTGTACCTGATAGACATACACACAAAAAGAGAGAAACGGGCAAACGTATAGAAAGCACTCTGGTCGCATAGAGAACACTTAGCCTGGACTTAGGTGAATTACTGAAGACTTCCTAAAGGTCAAATTTCAACTATTTTGAAGAGGCCTGGAAATTAGCAATGTGGAAAAAGAAAGAGCCTTAGTGAGGAGTGATATAAGTCACTATTACTCTCAGAATAATTTCAAAATTGAACAGGAACTCACTAGTATTTCCAGTGAACTCCCAAGGACATCACTCCAATTAAGGCCTTTTACACCCCACCTGTAACCTAATGCAAAAAAAAAAGCCCACCAAGTATTTTGTGGAATTAGCACAAGCTTAACCTATGTTTACGAATATATACTGAACACCTTTAGAATTTCCCTCTCCAATAAACCCTGTACTCCACTGCCAAGTGAAATCCAGACTTGTTAACCTGACAGCAAGGAAGTAATATATTTCAGTTCAATTTCTTACTTCATTTATCCCACAGGTTTTCATCAATGGAGAGTTATTTACCCCGCCTATATCATTCAAGTGTTCTCCTATTACCAGCCCTTCCCTGCTTATAGTGGTCCATCTGCCTGTAATGCCCTCTCCCCCTTCAATGAATCACTGACTGAAATCTCTGCATAAGAGCCTCTAATACAAAGAACAGAACAAATACTGTACTCACTTCGTTCTACCGTCTTTGGAAACTTATCTGCACTAGTTTTTCTGGGCATTACTCTATATCATCGGTGAGTGTTGTTTACCTTTCCTACCTGAGTACCGATTGCTTGAAAATATATATAAAGTATGCCTTACACAAATATGTAACATGTACAGTGAGTTGCTTATAGCAGACACATATATCCCTTAAAGAAGAAAAGGAACTTCCTTTGCTGTAGCTGTGGGATCATTTGATTCTTGCTTTTCCAACCTAATTTTAGCATTGATATGACTTATGACCCCCTTGAATAGAATCAGAAACTAGAAAAAGAATAGTGGCAGAAATGACAACCTGGTGACATCAGCATGTTATGGTGGAGGTGATGAGGGCAAATGTTTGAGACTGATTTAAGAGAAGGAAAGAAGGGGAACTGGGGGAAGCAAGTATCAACAACTCTTAAAGTTTTACTTGTAAATTGAAGCAAAGAAACGGGGTAGTAGCTGGAAGAAATGAGGTACTGATGCACATCTCCAAAAAAGATCTGCTCTCAGTCGTAATCAGCAAATTTTTAGGAGATGATACATAAGGCAGGTAATGTGTGCTGAGTTTATTAATTGTTATGCTCTGTGCAAACACTTTAGCTAATTCAGGTAACTTAATTCTCACAATCTTGCAAGGTAGGCACTATATTACCGCGAGTTTCGTTATATAGACGAGGACACTGAGTATAGAGATCAAATGATCTCCTCAAAGTCCCCCAGATACTAAGTCATCCTGACGGCCAGGGACAGGTCTCTTGCTTAAGGTACCTAGAAACCGCGGAGGGGAGTAACCGCTGCCCTACTCCAAGTTACAGAAAAACCACCTGGGCCCACCAAGAAGCTCCTCCCACCGCACTCTCTATCCCTACCCCGGCCAGGCCACGCGCCCTTCAGAAAGACGCAGAAGCGCCCTTCAGAATGCCCTAAAGGCCCGCCCCACACGCTCCCAGACTTCGGTGCTCACCTCGTTATTGAGGTTCAGAATCCCTGGCGATGCCATAGTAGACCCAGGAAGACAATCCGCCGCGGACGGCACGTGAACAGTATCTGCCGTACGGCGTCTGCGTCGCCACGCCCCCTCAACGGCGGCCTCCTTAGCCCAAAACTCATCAGTCGTTTAATTAACCAATGCAAGAACAAAAGGGACACGGACTCTGAAGGGAAGAACGAAACTGTAAGAGAATAACTTCCAGAGCAGAATGCTTCATAGGGGAATTGTGCGTTTCTATGGAAACCAAGAGTGAGCAAGTTGCCCAGTGGGAGCCCAGCGATGTTTGTAGCCATGCATGAGGTTTTCAGGTAGCTGAATTTATTGTATTCACTTGTAAACTGGACCCGCCTTGTAAGGACCTTGATTTTTACGTCCCAGTGAAGATGAGAGAGTTTTTATGAAAAAGCATCACTTGACCCACTAGTTTTTGCCTCAAAGTTTTTTGTTTTTTTTTTAACAGAGATAGGGACAGACAGACAGGAACAAAGAGAGATGAGAAGCATCAATCATCAGTTTTCTGTTGCGACACTTTAGCTTTCATTGAGTGAGCTCTCATATGTGCCTTGACTATGGGGCTACAGCAGACCGAGTAACCCCTTGCTCATGCCAGTGACCTTGGGTCCAAGCTGGTGAGCTTTGCTCAAACCAGATGATCCCGCGCTCAAGCTGGTGACTTCGGGGTCTTGAACCTCAGTCCTTTGCGTCCCAGTTCGACGCTCTACTGCGCCACCGCCTGGTCAGGCGCCTCAAAGTTTTATCTAGAGCAGGGGTAGTGAACCTTTTTATACCTACCACCCACTTTTGTATCTCTGTTAGTAGTAAAAATTTTCTAACCACCCACCGGTTCCACAGTAATGCTGATTTATAAAGTAGGGAAGTAACTTTACTTTATAAAATTTATAAAGCAGAGTTACAGCAAGTTAAAGCATATAATAATAATTACTTACTAAGTACTTTATGTCAGATTTTCACTGTTTGGCAGAATAAATCTTTATAAAACAAATTAAAATAGTTAAATGTATCTTTTTATTTATACTTTGGTTGCTCCACTATCACCCACCATGAAAGCTGGAACGCCCACTAGTGGGCAGTAGGGACCAGGTTGACTACTACTGATCTAGAGCAATGGTCCCCAACCTTTTTTGGGCCACGGACTGGTTTAATGTCAGAAAATATTTTCACGACTGGCCTTTAGGGTGGGATGAATAAATGTATCACGTGACCGAGACAAGCATCAAGAGTGAGTCTTAGATGGATGTAACAGAGAGAATCTGGTCATTTTTTAAAAATAAAACATCGTTCAGACTTAAATATAAATAAAACGGAAATAATGTAAGTTATTTATTCTTTCTCTGCGGACCAGTACCAAACGGCACACAGACCAGTACCGGTCCGCAGCCCGGGGGTTGGGAACCACTGATCTAGAGCGTGTGTGTAGATTCCTGTGCCTCGAACAGCATGCCTTATTAGATACAACTTTTTGTTTCACTCTCACGTTATATCTCGGGCATGAACATATTTTCCAGCACACTGTAAGAAAGTTTAATTAGATGATGACCATTTAAAGGAAAACCAGGATGCATATTTGCTACCGCCTATAGGAAGGAATATTTAAACTATTAGCCTTTGGGCAAAGAAGACATGAGGGAGTGAGTCTGAATTAGATAATATAATGATTAATACTTAACACCTGTAGTACTGAGCGTTAACATTGAATCAAATGCTGGGCCAATGCTTTGTATGAACTATTGTTAAAATAGCCACAGAAATTCATATTAACCATTATTCTTATTTTATAGATATGGAAACTGATTTATAAGAGCCGAGTGTCTTCCCCAGAGTTGCTGAGGTCTGGTTGTAATCTATGGAGCCCAGTGCAGAATGAAAATGCAGAATTCCTCATTCAAAAAGTAGGAAAAAGTTTCTTCCGTGCTATTGACCTGTCCTATGTTTTTTGTTTGGTATTTAATCTGGTGCTCCCTCAATCACAGGAATTCTGGTGGGACAAGTGCACACCTGGACAGGTGCCTAGGACCCCTACCCCAGGACTCGGGGAGGAGTGCATATGCTGGAGCAAGATTGCAGCAGTGGCCGGGCAGAGACAGGGATATGGGAAGCCTGGGAACCCAAATGGGAGGAAGTGGGAGGCAGGACCCCACATAACCTGAGACTAAGCCCTTAACATGTGTTGCATTGTCTCACTGCACTCACAAAACTCAGATTCACTGATGAAATTATATAAAGGTAGTTTTTGTCATTAATAAACCATACACTAAATTGTAATTGTCTCCTTATCTTTCAGCTTCCCCTCATTAAAGCTGAACTCCTAGAGTGTAGTGGCTACTTCACACCAGGTGGGTGGTAGACACTCTATACAAAAATATGGAGGAAATTAAAAAATAAATGTAAAGCATTATGGAAAATGTGTTTTCATACTTGGGAGAAAGGTGTTGATATAATTTTATTATGCTTCAGAAAATGTATTCTTAATATGAAGTTTGTTTGTATCTCTTCAAGGCTGAAGTGTTTTCTCCTGACCACACCTCTTGTTCTCTAACACCTCCTATTTCTGACAACTACAGTCTCCTCAGGCTCATTTGTTTTCTACCTTTTCTTAGCCCAAGCTCTTCCCTTTGCCTATGATGCTCCCCCTGCCAGATGTGCTTTCTCAAGCATTACTTTACAAGACTATGTCAAATTTCATCTATCCTTTTTAAAAATCCTTCCCATAGACCCCAACAGGAGTTAATTTTTCTCATCAACTGCTTATTCTTATATTATTTACAACAATCTAATTTGAAATTTCTTGTGTCCTGTCTATTCCTTTACATGATAAGCTCTCAGAAACCTAAATGCTAGTAATAATAATGTATTTGTATAAATCAGGTTACAAGTTTTTCTAGAGAGCAACACATTAGACCACCTCCCCCTTTATTCCTGAAGGGCTGACATGGATGAGTTAAAAGCTATATGAAACAACAAAACTATTATCATTAAAACAACTAATGCGAGACTTTTTTCCTCTTTATTGCAGTGGTCCAATCAATAGAAGTAAGGATCTAAAGAATGTCTAATGGGGATTCAAGTTTTTCAAATTCAAGTTTGTCAAGAATTACTCAAATTTCACTGTATTTGTCTACTCAGGCTGTCATAACCAAATACCAGACTGGGTGTCTTAAACAACAGAAATTTAAAAAAAAAAGTAAAAAAATAAACCACAGAAATTAATTTTCTAACAGTTCTGGAGGCTAGGAAGTCCACTATCATCAGGGTTGTTTCTGATGAGAATTCTCTTTCTGGCTTGTAGAGACAGACTTCTTGCTGTGTCCTCATGTGGCCTTTCCATGTGTGTCCCTGGAAAGATACTTCTCTACTGTCTCTTCCTCTTCTTATGAGGATACTAATCTTATTGGTTAAGGTTCCACACTTATGATCTCATTTCACCTCAGTTACTTCCCTGAAGGCTTCATCTCCAAATACCATCACCTTGAGGGATAGAGCTACAATATATGGATTTTGGCAGGATGCAATTCAATCCATAACCCCCACTGTTTTTGAAAAAATAAAATTATCTCAAAAGTAAACTTTTCCTTATCTAACATACCTGATGACTGCTATTTTTCACTTTCAAAATTTTTAGTCATACATTTCTAGATTACAACTAAACATAAAGATGCTTAACAATCAGAATAGAATTGAGAAGTAGACCTGCACATATATAAACAACTGATTTTCAAAGGAATTTCAAAGACAATTCAGTGGTGAATATGTAGTCTTTTTAAAAATTGTGCTAAAACAATTGGATATCGATATGGAAAAGAGTAACTTTGACCCATATTGCATAAGAAATACAAAAGCAACTTAAAGTGGATCATACACATAAAAGTAAGACTTAACGCTATAAAACTGTAGATAACATAGAATGAATATTTTGTGACCTGTGGTTAGGCAGAGATTTTTGGGATTTCAGAACAAAAGCAGAACTGCTATAAAAATACATTGATAAATTGGAGTGAATAAATATTAAAACTTCTACTTTTCAAAATACAGTTAGGAAAGTAAAAAGAGAAGCGAGAACAATTTTGCAAGTAACATGTTTTATAAAGGACTTTTATGTATAATACATAAGGAACTCTCCAAGCTCAGTAAGTAAACAACCCAATAAAAACACGGGCAAAAGATCTGAACAGATACCTCACTTAAAATGTTATGTAGGTAACAAACACATGAAAATATGCCCAACATCATCATCAGGGAAGTGCAAATTAAAACCACAATATGATATTACACGTCTGTTAGAGTAATTAAAATTTAAGTCTGATTATACCAAGTACTGGTGAAGATAAAGACCAACTAGAACTTTCAAGCATCATTTGTGGGAATGTAAAATGGTACACTCACTTTAGAAGTTTGACAGTTTCTTTTTTTACATCCATCAGCCATATGATCTAGACTTTTCCCTCCTAGATCAATAAAGAAACGAATACACATATCCATATGAGATACTCATATTCATATTCATGAGTATTCAAAGAAGATTCATTTCTAATAGCACACTCCCCAAAAAACAACTCAATTTCCATTCAACCGACAAAAGAATAAACTATGATATATATGCAGAGAGCCAGATACACACACACACACACACACACACACACACACACACACACATACACACTCACTGGACCACCGCTCAAAATAAAAAGGAATGTTACACACTACATTATGAATGAATTTTAAAATTATTATGCTGATGGAGTTAGACTACATTCTGTATTATTCTACTTACGTAAAATTCTATAGTAAAATATACATAGGTCAAAAACTTTGCCCAAGGAAATGGGAGGAAGGATGGACTGATGGGAGGGACAAATCACAACAGAATAGGAAGATACTTTTGAGAGTAATTGATATGGTCATTATCTTGATTTTGGGCATGGTACCACATTGTATATGTATGTCAAAACATGTAAACTTTAATTATGTGCACTTTATTCTGTGTTCAGTATACCTCAATAAAACTATTAAATATACAGTTACCTTGAACTAGCAATTCTACTTCTAGAAAAACATATTAGAGTTATATTGGTACAAATTCATTATGTATAGACAAGAATACTTACTATATACAAGGCTCATCTTAATATATTCTTTAATGATTAAGTCAAGTGGCATTAAACTATAGTATGCTATCATTTGTGTGTGTTTGGAGGAAGGATATGTACACACACACACATCACATTTACTTGAATTTTTAGCATTTTTGCTCCCTAGAGGGGAAGTTAGTGTCTGGGAAACATAATTAAAGTCGTCTTTTTACATTGTTTTCTTTTATATCTTTTAATTTTGTACCACATGCTAGTATATGCATTTAAAACGAAATTTAAAATATATTATCACACATTTTTTTGTTGTATTTGTGAATGGTATATGTTTTCTTAACCCCACCAACCCTCTTGCCGTTGAACCCTGTCAATAATCCTGCCTAGAATCGCTGGTCAGGCTGAGTGATGAGTGACTTTCCCTGCTGACTCCAGTCTGTAAAGCCTACTAGACATGAGTGCCTCTTTAAATATGCGGCCAACCGGCTGGCTCAATGGTAGAACGTCGGCCTGGTGTGCAGAAGTCCCGGGTTCGATTCCCGGCCAGGGCACACAGGAGAAGCGCCCATCTGCTTCTCCACCCCTCCCCCTCTCCTTCCTCTCTGTCTCTCTCTTCCCCTCCTGGAGCAAAGATGGCCCGGGCGCTGGGGATGGCTCCTTGGCCTCTGCCCCAGGCGCTAGAGTGGCTCTGGTCGCGACAGAGCGACGCCCGGAAGGGCAGAGCATCGCCCCCTGGTGGGCAGATCGTCGCCCCCTGGTGGGTGTGCCGGGTGGATCCCGCTCGGGCGCATGCGGAAGCCTGTCTGACTGTCTACCCCTGTTTCCAGATACACCACAGTTACAGGTTCGATCCCTGGTCAGAGCACATATAAGAATCAACCAATGAATATATAAATAAGTGGAACAACAAATCAATGTTTCTCTCTGTCTGTCTCTTTGTCTCTCTCCCTCCTTCCTCCAAAAATCAATAAAAATTTTTAAAAATCATCTTAAAGAAGTTCAAAAAAGAACAGAGATATAAAACCAAATGGAATCAAGAAAATAATGAATTAAATGGGAAATTCAGCATCCTTTCATGATAAAAAAAAAACCTCTTAAGAAAATTGGGTATAGAAGGAATGTACCTCAACATAATAAAGGCTATATATGACAACCCCACAGCTAATATCATAATCAGTGGTGAAAATTTGAAAACTTTTCCTCCAATGTCAGGAATGAGACAACTGATGCCTACTCTCACCACTTCTATTGAACATGGTACTGGAAGTCCTAGCCATAATTATTTGGCAAGAAAGGAAAATAAAAGGCATTTAAATTGGAAAAGAAGAAGTAAAATTATCTCTGATTGCAAATAACATGATCTCATATGTGGAAAACACTAAAGATACGACAAAACACACACACACACACACACACACACACACACAAAAACAACAACCCCGATTTGAACTAATACAGCAAATTGCAGAATAAAAAAATCAAACAAAAATAAATTGAGTTTCTATACAATTACAATGAAGTACTAAAAAGGGAATTAGGAACATAATCCCATTTCTAAAAGCATCAGAGAGAATAAAATACTTTACTTAAAAGTTAATGTAGCCAGAAAGGTGAAAAACTTGTACCCTGAAAACTATAAAACACTGATAAAAAAATTAAACCAGACACAAATAAATGGAAAGACATTCTATGTTCACAAATGGAACAAATCAATATTGTTAAAATGTCCATAGTACCCAAAGCAATCTATAGATTCAATGAATTTCCTATCAAAATCTGAATAGTATTTTAAACAGAAATAGAAAAAAAACACCTTTAATACATATGAAACCATAAAACATACAAATAACCAAAAACAATTTTGAGTAAGAATAATAAAACTAGAAGTATCACATCCTTCCTGATTTCAAAATACATTACAAAGCTACAGTAATTACAATGATATGATAATAACATGAAAACATACATATACCAATATATATTATATATACCAATGGAATAGAATAGTCTAGAAATAAACCCACACGTATAAAGTCAAGTGATTTTCCACAAGAATGCCAAGCATACATCTTGAGGAAAGGATAGGTTTTTCAATAAATGGTGCTGTGAAAACTGGATATCTATATGCAAAACAGTGAAATTGGACCCTTATCTTACACCATATATAAAAATCAACTAAAAATGTGTTAAATATTTAAATGTAAGACTCAAAGTTATAAAACTCCTAGAAAAGAAAACAGAGAAAAAGCTTCTTGACATTGGCCTTTGCAATGATTTCCTGGATATGACACCAAAAGGTCAGGCAAAAATAAATAAGTGGTATTCCATCAAACTAAAAGGCTTTGTCACAGAGAAAGAGAAAAGGATTGCAAAATGAAAAGACATACCACACAATGGAACAAAATATTTTCAAACCATGAATCTGATAAAGTGATAATATTAAAACTATAAAGAGTGCCCTGGCCAGTTGGCTCAGTGGTAGAGCATTGGCCTGGCATGTGGATGTCCCAGGTTTGATTCCTGGCCAGAGCACACAAGAGAAGCACCCATCTGCTTCTCCACCCTTCACCCTCTTTTTTCTCTCTGAATCTCTCTTCCCCTCCCCCAGCCAAGGCTCCATTGGAGCAAAGTTGGCCAGGGTGCTGAGGATGGCTCCATGGCTTCCACCTCAGGTGCTAGAATGACTCTGGTTGCAATGGAGCAATGCCCCAGATAGGCAGAGCAGCACACCCTAGTGAGCTTGCCGGGTGGATCCAGGTCGGGCACATGTGAGAGTCTGTCTCTCTTCCTCCCCACTTTTCACTTCAGGAAAAAATAATAATAAAACACACACACACACACACACACACACACACACACAAACACACTACAAGAAAACCATATAACTAAATAGCAAATGAACAAATACCTGAGTAAAAAAATAGACTAAGGACCTGAAAAGACATTTCTCCAAAGAAGACATACAAATAGCCAATGGGCATAAATGAAAAAGTGCCCAACATATATAATCATGCAGGAAACACAAATTGAACCATATTGAGATAGTAAGAAAAAATTAGTATTAAGGTTCCTAAAAAATTGAAATTAAAACTGTGATCCAGTAATCCCACTTCTGGGTATATATCCAAAGGAATTAAAATCAGGATCTTTAAGAGATATTACCACTCACTGCAATATTATTCACAATATCCAAGACATGAAAGCAATGTAAATGTCCATGGATGGGTGACCAGAAAAGAAAATGTAGTATACATTTAGTGTACACAATTAGTGGAATATTACTTAGCTTTGATAAAGAAGGAAGTCCTGCAATTTGTGACAACATGGGTGAATCTGGAGGACATTATGCTCAATGAAATAAGCTAGACAGAGAAGTACAAACATGAGACTACTTATATTAAGAATCTAAACTCATAGTAGCAAAGAGTAGAATGGTGGTTACAGAGATTGGAGGGAAAGGATAGTGGGAGGTATTAGTCAAAGAGTACAAAATATCAGTTATAAAAAACACATAAGTCCTAGAGATTTACTGGACAGCAAAGTGCCCATAGTTAACAATACTTTATTATATACTTAAAAATTTGCTGTGAGAATTGATCTTATGTTGGGCTTTTATCACCAAAAAAATAAATAAATAAGGCAGGCAGGAGGAAACTTGGAAGTGTTGAATATGCTAAAAGAATGCATTGAGGTGGTGGTTCATTCTGTACACTTAATCTCCAAAGCCATCAATTTGTAAATATTATGTAAAGCCTTTTATATGTCAATCATACCTTAATAAAGTGGTTTCTATCTTTTTAAATGGAAGTTATGAGCTGGTACTGACAAGGTGATTTTAATGTTATACCTTTCCCTTACTAGGATGAGCCAGTAAAAGATATTGGGAATCCTGTCTTCTCAAGACATGTTTTCAATCTTCAGTATTCAAACTATTATTAATAAGTCTCCTCACAACAAATTGTAACACAATTGAGTGTTTTAATCCCACCCAAGAGCCTCTGCATTGTTTTTCAGTGAATTTGGATGTGCAATTTCAGTCCTCTCTCCCCTGGATGGCAGTGTTGTTCTCCAAATTTCAAAGTACAGTGGAAACTTGGAATATTAAAGAAAACAATCTAAATGAATGGATTATTATTTTTATTGTATTATTATTATTTTCTAAATTAGAAGGAAATAGATCTATCAAGTTTTATATTTCTTTAATGCCTAAAATCTACTGCTGAGCCAACCAGCCAGGGCCTCAGGTTAATTTTTAATATAATGACTAGCTTTGATTCATTTTAATCAACATTTAAAGGTAGCCTTCTGTCTGATTGCTGATGACAATTGTATGCCTCTACAAATAGAAAGTAAGGGAGTTGAACACTGAAATTTGATTACTGTAAAAGGTAAGACCAATGAAAACAGTTTGAAATTACAATTAGAGCAGAACTGTTTTTGAACTTTACAAATATAGAAACAATGTGTTGGAAAATAAAATTAGAAAAATGGCAAAGAACCAAAACAAAGTTAATATAAAACTGCATTTCACAATGTTCTGTACCTTATTATAAGGATAAGCCAAGGATTAAACTCTCAGATTATAGTGCTAATATCTAGGGATAAATGCAGTAAATTTGATGCTCAAAGTGACTATAGCATAAAATATGTCGTAGTTTTAGAAGTGCAATTAATGTGATATTAAGATCAGAAAAAATACCTCAACTAGGTCCTCTCTAATAAACCTCATGTCTTGGAAGACATTCTCAACATCTTTATAGTAAACAGTTGTTGTTTTGTTTACTCTATGTAAGCCATTAAAAATGCTTATATTTTTTTTGTTCTGTGGCTGGAGGGCATCTTAGGTTTTGATTCACCAAAGTATTGTTTCAAAATATTAAAGATCTAATTTTAGTATATGTGCTGTGAAAGCTGGCTGGGTGGATCGGTTGGTAGAGTGTGATCCCAATACACCAGGGCTACCAGGTTCAATTCCGGTCAGGGCACATACAAGATTCAACCAATGAACAGAGGTGGATTTAATGGCGGGCGCACTGGGTGTGTGCCCTGGGCCCCGACTTCTGAAGGGCCCCGCAAAACCCCAACTTTACACTTTTTTTCTAATGACACCAAGTTTGGTTTCATATGTGCAATTTTAATGTTAATAGTACATAATACTTTTACTTATTTAAAAATATGGTTAACATCTATTTTTATTTCCCTTGTCTCTCTTTTTTTAAGAGGCCCAATATTTTCTTCTGTACTTGGAGCTTCAACTGACCTTAATCCACCTTTGCCAATGAATGCATATATATTTCATTTTTATATATATTTCATATGTATTTCAATTTCAGATATAATTCATGTATCATTTTCATACATTGAACAACAGGCAGCACAAGGCTGTGATCTATGAAAGAAAACGAATGTAAACCTATTTTACTTCTTCTGGGACATAGTACCTATTATGATCATTGTCTAGCTCAATTATTTTCTTAATGGTTCCAAGATGGTGATATTTTAATTCTATAATACTTCTTCATTTAGGAGTTGTTCTAAAGAGAAATTTTCCTTTTCATTACTCGGTTGTGTTAGGGTACAGTTATATAAGAGAGACAGAATAAATACTTGATTGCTTGAATTGGTTTTAAAAATGGAATTGGTTCCCTAGCTTGCTTGAAATATTAACTATGCAGTTTTCTGGGTTTTTAAAAAAATGCAGTTTTAGAAAATATGTACCAAATTGGTGGGAGGGAATCTACCTTACTGGGTTTTAATCCTACTCAGTTGATCAGTTGGTCAGGGAATAAATAAAGATAGATCATATTATATACTGTAGCTATCAAAAGTTACCTACTTTTGACATCTACTCTAGTACTTCTTCTCTTTTCCTACATTTGCTCCAGACAAATTGAAATGTTATCACTCCTTAATGGTTTTCTTTTATTTTCTAAGAGAAGAACTAAGGATAAGAACAAGCATCCTAAGGGAAAAAATGAGAGAGGCAGAGAGTTATGGATTATTTTGAAGTGAAATTCACAAACCCATTAGCTTGTTTCGGGGGGCTGTAGGTAAGCTGCTGTTTGGTCAAGCATGTTGACTTCCTAGAGTGAACTATATAGAACAGAAAGATCCAGAGAGGGAGAACCAACTATGTTTTAGTACATTTCAAAGGTAAAAAACAAGGAAACAAAGTTCTGTTACTAAATTCAAGAAGTGATTGCTGATCTGAAAACCAGACATAAAGGAAAGAATGTTAGAGGCTTCGTAGGCCCTACAATGAAGAAAAAACCAAGATCAATGGTAAAATCATAGTCTAAGACAAGGCTCCCCAAACTACGGCCCACTGGCCACATGTGGCCCCCTGAGGCCATTTATCCAGCCCCCGTCGCACTTCCGGAAGGGGCACCTCTTTCATTGGTGGTCACTGAGAGCAAAGCGTGGTGTCGCTCACGCTCACGTACTGTACTACTTCTGGTGATGTGGGACGCATGCGTCAGGGCTCCGGAAGCACGTCATATCACTTATTACGGCTAGCAGTGACAAATATGGAATCAGACATTGACCATCTCATTAGCCAAAAGCAGGCCCAGAGTTCCCATTGAAATACTGGTCAGTTTGTTGATTTAAATTTACTTGTTCTTTATTTTAAATATTGTATTTGTTCCCGTTTTGTTTTTTTTACTTTAAAATAAGGTATGTGCGGTGTGCATAGGGATTTGTTCATAGTTTTTTTTATAGTCTGGCCCTCCAACAGTCTGAGGGACAGTGAAATGGCCCCCTGTGTAAAAAGTTTGGGGACCCCTGGTCTAAGATATTTGTTTTAAAAAATTTGGGGACTCCAAGAGGTCATTTTCTTTTTCTTTTTAAAATTGATTTTAACAAGAGAGGAAATGTGTGTGTGGCAGGAGTGGGGTGGGGAGGGAGAGGACCATTGATCTGTTCCTGTATCTGCCCTGTCCAAGGATGGGACTGGCAACCTCTGAGCTTCCAGATGATGCTCTAACCAATCAAGATATCTGGCCAAGACACAAGGGTCATTTTCATTGAGCCATTTACAAAAGAATTGATCAGAAAGATGAGGAGAAAGTATTTTTAAAATACTGAAGTGCTCAGTTCTTAATTTATTCTTGGGTGACCTAATTTGCTTTAATTTTGAGGAGATAGTTGATTATATAGTATATGTTTGATTATATGCTGATTGAAATGCTGTGTATATATTTATCAGAATAGAACTTAGTTTAAAATAGATTGCTCTAATTTGTGCTATTTGGATGATAAAGCACTGTTAGTTCTAACAGTGCTTAAATTAAGCAACCATAAATAACAACCTCTTGTCAGAAATCCTAGATAGAAGAATAACAAGTGCTTGACAATATCATCAACCTGCCATGTTACAAATTACCATCTTAATCTTCAACACTGAGATTCAGCAACGCTAATGCTGGGCTACAACCAGACTATAAATTAAAGAAGCTGCTAGACTTCTTTAGTTGACTCAGTTTTATTACATTGGTTGCGGCTAAAACAAGAGTATATCTTTCCTAGCATATGTCCAGTCATTCATATAAGAAACATTAATAACTAAATAAATTTTAAAATCCCAAAATTATAAATTCAGTAGAACCCTAGGAGCAATAATATAAATAATGTTCTATCAGTGGGGAGAGATCTACAAAATTGAACAGATAGAACCAAACTAGCTAATTAGAAATTATAAAAAAGTTTAAAAAGAAATTGTATTTTTAATCCTTTTATTTTTTAGGTGAGAGGAGGGAAGATAGTGAGGAAGACACCTGCATGTACCCCAACAGGGATCCACTTGGCAACCCCATCTGGGGCCGATGATTAAGCCTCTTTTAGCACCTCAGGTTGATGCATTCCAGCAGAGCTATCAAACCAGTCCAGCCACTGGCTGTGAGAGGAGAAGAGGGAGAAAAGGGAGAGAGGGAGGGGGAAGAAGCAGATGATCACTTCCTTTGTGTGCCCTGACCAGGAATCAAACCTGGGACATCCATACGCCAGGATGATGCTCTATCCACGGAACCACTGGCCAGGGCCAAGAAATTGAATTTCATGTAAGAATGCTAAATGTGTCTTTACCTCTGATTGTGTGTCAAGTCCAAGTATGGACAGATGTAGTTTAAAAAATGTTAACTTTGATTAGAACTTTGACATTTATTAAATCATTAAATGATTTTATGTCCATCCAGTCTAGAATACTGTATCTAAACAGAACTGGGAAAAATGGACACATGAACCTGGCAGAATGAGGCATCATATATATAATCATTTTGTGTCAAAAAAAAAAAAAAAAAAAAAAAAGAGAGAGAGAAGCCCAAAGCTATAGTTTAGGTTTCTATTTTACTTCATAATTAAGATTTTTGCAAGAGAATTTCTGTGCAAAATAAAGAAATCTCTTTCCCTTTAGGATAAATAAATTTTTTTTCAGTTTTCAGGAAGTGAAATATTATTATATTTAATATAAGAAAACTACATATTAATATTTTTGAATATAGACATTAATTGCAATGTATGGTTTTATATTCTTAACAAAAACTAACCTCTCCATGGATCACTGGTCAGAGAAATTTTATGCCCTAGTGAAATGTATTGGAACATAATACCAAAAATTAAAATGCATTTATGAAATCATTGTTTCTTTTAACTTCATATTAGTTTAGAAATTAAATTTAATGTGTGATATTGGTCATTAGGAATACATAGTTTCCGGTAAACATCTCTATAGCATTTGAACTGTTGATTGTGTTGAGTGCTCATAACCCCAAATCAAATCATTTTCCATCACCGTATATTTGCCCTTCTTTACTCCTCTCCCCCTATCCCTCTCCCCTCGGTAACCACTTCACTTTTGCCTATGTTCATAAGTCTCATTTTTATATCCCACTTATGTGTGAAATCATTCTTAATTTTTTTCTTTTAAGAGGAGTCTTTTATGGTTATGCATATTTTTTATATTTATTAGGTTATAAATTCATTCTTCATTGGCTTTGTTCCTGTTTTCCAGATAGTACGTACCACTGTGGTACCACAGCCAAAAGAAAATTAGGTCATCACTGTTTGTGGAATAAAGGGGCTATGTGAGTTCCTAGGTTTATGCCAGTGAATGATTGGGAACAAATTTTTGTTTGCACCAACTCTGTAACTGTTCTAAGAAAGCAAAGACTCTGCTTCCAGTTTTGTTGATTCCATACTGTATTGGGGTACATAATAGTAGTAGTCTCCTAATTAGTAACGTTATAGCTCTTGAAAGTACTACTAAAACAAAAATAATGTATCAGCACTACTCTTTCCAACTATTTGTATATGTTAACTTATTATTGAACATACTTTTCTTTCAAGTCAGAATGACTTATATGTGTTAATCTTGTAAATCTCTCTTGATTTCCCTGCTAGTTTGCATTCTTTTATTGTAATGTTTGGGCGAGTAGTAGATAGTTAGGAGTGATCAGATTTTAGTTCAATATTAAAAACTGCTAAAAGGTATTTAGCAATCCACACTTATTCCTTACTTCTGTAACCCAAATTGCTATCATATGTTTGCATTCAACCTCATGTTACAAGAGCAATTCATTATATTTCTCATAACCCAAGTCTTCCCAGCTTGTAAATCCTCTCATCACTCATTACTTCCTGTATAGTAACTGCCTCCATAATCATCCCAGGAAGCCAAGGTGTCATGAATTTTTCCCTTTATCTTGCTTTATGCATCAATTGCTGCAGCTTGTTGATTCTTTTTTTTAAATTTATATCATAGCTCTCCATATGTCTTCATTCCTGTAACCACATTTCTAGTACAGGCACTATCTGTCACCTGTCCTTAAAACAATCTTCTTCTCTTTTTTTTTTTCTTGTGACAGAGACAGAGAGAGACAGAGGGAGGGACAGATAGGGACAGATAGACAGGAAGGGAGAGAGATGAGAAGCATCAATTCTTTGTTGCGGCACCTTAGTTGTTTATTGATTGCTTTCTCATATGTGCCTTGACCAGGAGGCTACAGCTGACTGAGTGACCCCTTGCTCAAGCCAGTGACCTTGGGCTCAAGCTGGTGAGCCTTGCTCAAACCAGATGAACCCCAATTCAAACTGGTGACCTCAGGCTTTTGAACCTGGGTCCTCCTCGCCCCGATCCAATGCTCTATGCACTGTGCCACTATGTGGTCAGGCTAGAATGATCTTCTTGACTGGCCTTTCTGCTTCTGGAATGGTACCATCCGATCCAAGCTCTATACTGTATCCAGAGTAATCTTTATAACTAAGATATGTGATTATCTTACTTCCCTCTGTACAATTCTTCAATGGTTCCCCACTGCTTACAGGATAATTTTAAACACTTTATGCTTTGTATTTAATACCCCAAAGCTGCAACTATTAAACCCCCATCCTTGCACTTTATTTATAACAAGCTGTACCTGGCCACAGGTTGCTGTGGCTCAGTCTGGTTAAATGGAAAAGAAAGAAAAGAGAAAGCACAGATTACTAATATGTTTAATTTCACAATGATTGTGGGTATACAATATTTTTTGTTGTTCCATTGTCTGTGCAGATATAGAGATTGTCTGGTTTGCTGACTCTAGAACATGCAACATATAATCATAAAATATTTAGTATAGCATGTGTTGCTTTTATATCCAACAGATGGTGCTGTTTTTCAAAAAAGCATGTTTTTTATCTGTCACAGGTGTGACATCTATATAATAGTGGGTATATAAAAACATACATATATAAAAACATGCACATATTCGAATGCAACGTTATGTCAAAATTTCAAAGCAATTGGTGAAGAACTTTTGGAGATTTAAGATTTTGAACAAACAAACATTTACATTTTTATTTATATAGACAAGTACTCCAGTACTATACTTGTAATCCCTGGAACATTCTATTTTCACAAGCCTCTGAACCTTTGCTCAGGCTATTCCCACTGCTTGGAAATTTCTTCCCCACCTGTCTGCCTGGTAAATAGCTACTCTTTCTGCATACTTTTGACAAGATCCTCACATCTCTTTTTCCCCCTCAATCATTCAGAACTTCATCACCTATTGGTCTCTGAGACCACCGGCACTGTTCCTATCACACCTGTGTATTTTATTTTCCACCAGAAGCCACAGACTCTCATTCCCATGTGGCTTGTGTTTAACCTTGGCTGATTCCATTTCCTACCTTATTTCTAATTTCATTCTCTTAACTCTGCTAGTGCACTCTCTGGAACTTGTGATTTGTTCTTATCAACATCTCCTATATCTTTAACCTCTTCATTACACATTTCCTTTACCTTTGTGCTCCAACCAAGACTAGGCTGTATTCTTACCATGCTACATTTCATGTAGTTTTCTCAGGTAGTGGCTATTTTACTTCCTATGACCCTTGTGTCTCTGAGCTCTGAAATGAAATAAATGCCATTTTTGTTTCTCTATGTTGTACCCAGAATATTGTTCATCCTTCCTTCTAAAAAACCTCCATTATTGATGCTTCTGCCATCAGACTATGTCACTTGCTTCTGCCATCAGACTATGTCACTTGATATTACTGTTTCTGTTAGTTATATACAGGCTAGTCTCTCTTATTAGTCAAATAGTTGAGTATTGGTTCAGTATCACTTTTTCTAGTATAACAGGTATAGAATTTTTATGATTTTAATATTTACATAAATTCCAATAGATGAACCTTTCACTTCCCTGCCTTGGTTTCTCAATTCCTTGACATTCCTTTATTTATCCTATATTTCACCCCAAAACAGCTAGATGTTCTAATGTTCTTAGTTGACACTAACAATAACTCACAACTGCCCTCTTCTCCCATAATTTCAATTGTAAGCATCCTTCTTTCTTTTCCTTCCTGAAATTTTATTATAAGAAGTTTTCAAACATATGAAAAATTTAAAAGAATTTTACAGTAAGAACCTATACACATAGCCCCTAGATTCTATCATTAATATTCTACTGTATTTGTTTGTCTAGCTATCTGCCTCTTTCTTTTCCTGTCTCCCTCCCTACCTCCCTCCCTATCCATCCATCCATTTCACCTTCTCTCCATCATTAATGCATCTTATTTTAGGCATTTGTCAAAGTAAATTGCAGACACCAGTAAACTTCCCCTTTAATGCATTAGAATGAATATAATTAACTACAGCTTAAACATTTATTTACAATAATAGTAATTCTCACTCTCTCACACACACATACACACTTACATACACATTTATTTCTTTGAATCTTGTTTTACCACTGTACTATGATCTTTTCTTATTGTTGTTGTTAAGTGAGAGGAGGGGAGATAGAGAGACAGACTCTCACATGCGTCCCAACTGGGATCCACCCAGCAAACCCTGTCTAGGACTGATGCTTGAATCAACCGAGCTATATTTAGTGCCTGAGACTGATGCTTGGACCAACCAAGCTATCCTCAGTCCTTGGGGCCAATACTCAAACCAATAGAGACACTGGCTATGGGAAAGAGAAGAAAGGGGGAGAGGGAGGAGAATAGAAGTAGAGGGTTGCTTCTCTTGGGTACCCTGACCAGGAATCGAACCCAGAACATCCATATTCTGGACCAATACTCTATCAACTGAGCCAACCAGTCAGGGCTGACTGTGATCTTCTTGAGGGCATGTACAATGAACCACCTATTTTTGTATCCCTAGTGGCTAGAACAAGAACATTTAGTCATTTAGTAATTGGTAAAAACTGCTAGTTGAATGGATGAACCACTCTCCTTACAATAGTACTAATCTGCCAATTAATGTAATAGGATACCTGACCAGGTGGTGGCACAGTAGATAGAGCATTGACCTGGGATGCTGAGGACCCGGGTTCAGAACCCCAAGGTCACCAGCTTGAGTCAAAATGTTGATGGCTTGAAGCCCAAGGTTGCTGCCTTGAGCAAGGGGCCACTGGCTCGGAGCTCCCGGTCAAGGCATGTATGAAAAGCAATCAGTGAACAACTAGATTGTCGTAACTATGAGTGGATGCTTCCTAGCTCTCTCCCTCTCTCTCTATCTCACTTAAAAACAAAAAAGATAATAGAATAAATTCAATTGGATCACTCAAATTCAGAGTTAGATGACCTTGACAAATCAGGCAAGGAACATTGCCAGAATGTTAGGGCACAGACTGAGTTTATAGACAAGTCAGTTTGTTTCTTGAAACCTTTTTCTTACAATTTGTCATATTCTAAAGAAGTGACAAAATTGAAATTTATCGCATGAGCAAAAGTTATAATGCTTAATTACTTTCTTCAGAAAAGCATGCTTATCATTCTAGTCAAATTTATTTTCTACTCTGGCTAAATATAGATTAATATTTTTATTATTAGTTTACTATGCCTAAAATAGTTATAGTGTCTTACTATAGAATTACTTTCAGAGTGCATTTTACCTTTGAGCTCATTTAAATAAAACTATATCATATATATAGCATAAAGACACTATTAAGAAATAAAATGTTCACATCAAATCTTGTTAGGTTATATGAATTAGATATTTAATAAGCTGGATGCAATCTGACATCGCTTTTAGACATATATGTCTTGATTTTTCACACATATATGGTTGTAGTGTAAGTTATACTGTTGTCATCATGTTAATAAGAAAATTAAGACTGTGTAATATACCATACTCCCAACAAAATAATTGGGTAATTTATCCTTCCCGCTAAGAGAATCCATCAGCATACTTACTGAACAGATGCAAAGAAAAAGAAATATATGATATACTCTGATAGGATGACACCATTCACAATACTAAACAAGAAGCATGTGTCATAAATGCAAACCTTAAATGATAGAACACCACCTTTTAAAATGCAAGTGTGATCATAAAACCATCTGTTTCATAATCAGTTTGCAAAGTACATCTGGTATTGCTGTATTGGCTCACCAAATATCTCCTAAATGCATTTTAAGAACATAAAGTGAATACAGATAGCCAATGGTTTGGGAGACTAATTGTCCATATGGCTTCCTTTAGTACCTTTACTAATTTCATCATTGTATTTCTTAATTAAGCTCTTTCAGTAAGCATGTAACTGCTACCATTAAAAACACATACTAATTAAATGTGTTTGAAGGACATTCAGGTAACTGGTGGCTTCAATTTAATCGTGTAAGCTTACCATAATTTCATTCTACTTAATGATTCCTTCTTATTAAAATAACAAAAAAATACAACACCACTAGAGTCTTGTAATCGTAATTTGGGGAGGGGGTGAGGAAGGAGAGGGAGGGGGTAGGGGGAGGGGAGGGGCACAAAGAAAACCAGATAGAAGGTGACAGAAGACAATTTGACTTTGGGTGAGGGGTATGCAGCATAATCAAATGTCAAAATAATCTGGAGATGTTTTCTCGGAACATATGTACCCTGATTTATCAATGTCACTGCATTAAAATTAAGAAAAATAAGATAAAAAATAAAAAAATAATTTTATATACAATGTGACTATATTGTTAGAAGTGTCAAAACTTAAAGGTGTAAATTAATGTGTCAGACAGTGTGTTCTGACTTTAAACACATTTAAAAAGGAAGTTAAAAGCTTTATTTAAACTCAGAAGATATCTTGTTATTGACATCAGAACATTTGTAATTATATCTTTAGTAAGAGTAACATTTGATTTAAAAATAATTATTATTGGGTTGATCAATATTTTACAGGAAAGTTTTTCCTTAAACTAATTTGCAAAAAATTGCAAAAATTTATGAATATTAGATTATTTTAATATTCATGTAAACTACTATTTTTTAAGTTCTTTTTTAAAAATTAAGTTTATTGAGGTGACATTTTTAATAAGATGATAAAAGTTTAAAGTGTACAATTCTGTGATACATCATCTGTATACTGCATTGTGTTCTCACACCCAAAGTCAAGTCTTTTTTTTATTTATGATTTTAATTTGTGTTTACATAGATTAAAGTGTCCCAACGAATGTATCTCCCCCTACCCTCTTATTCCCCTCGCTCCGCCCATACCCTCTCCCCAAATGCCTTCCCCCTTCCCTCCAGAATTTGCTGTCCTGTTTTCTATAATGCTGTTATGTATATATAATTTCATTAATCTCTTTCCCTTCTCTGACTACCTTCAATTCTACTTTCACTCTGACCACTTTCCCTCTGGTCCCTTTGATCCCACCTCTGCCTCTGTTCCGTTGCTCAGTTCACATTGTTCATTGGATTCTTTTGTCAACATATATTTCATTCCCTTTATCCTTTACTACCCTCCCACCCACCTACCCCTTTCCCTCTGGTAACCATCATACTGTTGTCAGTATCTATGACTTTTTGTTTGTTTATTTGTTTTGCTTGTTCATTTGTTGCTTTCAGTTTTATATCCTACATGTGAATGAATCATATTGTTCTGAACTCTTTCTGGCTGACTTTTTTTGGCTAGCACAAGTCTAAAGATTTAACCATGTTATTGCAAATGGAAGTATTTCATCTTTTCTTATGGCTGAGTAGTATTCCATAGTTTATATGTACCACATCTTCTTTATCCAATCATCGATTGAAAAACACTTTGGTTGTTTCCATGTCTTGGCTACTGTAAACAATGGTGCAGTGAATATAAGGGTGCAAATATGTTTGCAAATAAATATTTTCAAATTTTCAGGTAGATACTTAGAAGAATTGATGAATCATATGGTAACTTAATGGTATTCTTAATTTTTGAGGAGCCTCAATACTGTTTTTCATAGTAAATGTACTAGGTTACATTCCCACCAGCAGTAAATGTAGACTCCTTTTTCTCCACAACCTTTCTAACACTTGTTACTACTTGTCTAACAGATATGAGGTGGTATTTCATTGCAGTTTTGATTTGCATTTCCCTAATGGCTAGTGAAGACAAGCATCTTTTCATATATGTGTTGGCCATTTGTATGTTTTCTTGGGAGAAGTGTCTGCTCAGGTTCTCTGCCATTTTTTAAACTGAATTATTTGCTTGGTGTTGACTAGTATGAGGCTTTATAAATTTTGGATATTAACCCATTGTCAGAGCTGTTATTTGCAAATATCTTCTCCCATTCAGTTGGTTGCCTTTTTGTTTTCTTGGCGATTTTTTTGCGGTACACAGAAGCTTTTTAGCAATCAAGCAAGAGAAAGAAAGAAATCTGTCCAAATTAGAAATGCGGAACTAAAATTGTCTCTTTTTGCAGATGGTATGAGTATGTAGAAAACCTTAATGACTCCACCAAAAAACTACTGAAACAATAAACAAATATAGGAAAATGGCAGGACTCAAAATCAATGCACAAAACCACTGCATTCCCAATACTTAAAATGAAATTTCAGAAAAAGAAATAAAAACAATTTATTTTGCAATTGCAACAAAAATAATAAAATAGCTAGGAGTAAACTTAATGAATGATGTGAAGGACCTATATACTGAAAACTATAAAACATTATTAAAAGAAATTGAAAGAGACACAATGAAATAGAAAAATACTCTGTGTTCATGAATTGGAAGAATCAAAATAGTTAAAATGTTCATATTACCCAAAGCAATATACAAATTTAATAAGATATTAAATTCCTGTTAAAAAACCTAATGAAATTTTTAAAAAGGTAGTAAAAAAATCATCAAATTTGTTTGGAACTACAAAAGTCCTCAAATAGCCAAAATCATCCTGAGGAAATAGAACAAAGTAGGAGGTATCACATGCTCTGATCACAAATTATACTAAAAAGCAACAATAATCAAAAGAGCATGATATTGTCAGAAAAACTGATGCACATACCAATGGAACAAAATAGAGAGTTAGAAATAAACCCATGTGTATATGGGCAAATAATTTTTAACAAAAGATCCAAAAACATACAACGGAGACAAGAAAGTCCGTTCAATAAATGGTCCTGGAAAAATTGAAAAGCCACATGCAAAAGAATGATACTAGACTACTATTTGTCCCCATATACAAAAATTAACTTAAAATGGATCAGAGACCTAAATATAGGACCAGAAACAATAAGTTACGTAGAAGAAAACGTAGGTACTAAATTTGTGGGCCTTGATCTTAGAGTGGATTTATGAATTTGACTCAAAGGCAAGGGAAGTAAAGACAAGAATAAATGAATGGGATTATATCAAACTGAATTATTCTTTTTATCATAATTCATTTCCTTTGCAAGTTTGAACTGTTTTCTTAGTTAAGATTTTAGGATTTACATTTGCATGCCTCTCTCTCATGTCAGTACTGTTATTTTCAGTATAATCATATTCTTTTGCTATCCTGAAGAAGAGGAACAAATGTTTGCATTAGAATGTTTTAACACCTCTTGAAATCCACATTTAAAATGTTTAATTTCTTAATCAGTGTTGATGACAAAATGGGCAAAAGACCAGTGTTTTTGGTAGGTGTGTAATACTCTAATCTAAATAAATTTTAGAAAAATTTGATAATATGTATTAAAATGTAAAATGTTTATACCCTCTGTCAGTAATCTATTTTGAGACACATAAATACACTTTGCAAATGTACACAGATATGTTTACACAGTACTCCTTGTACTTATATTTGAAAATTGTAAAATATTGAAAACAAAAAAAAATTGCCTAATATGGGGTAAGTTAAATAAGTTACTTCCTATCCAAGTCCATCTTTTTGTTAAAAGGAATCCAAAAACTATAAATGCTATCCATGACCAAAAAACAATAACAAAAAACAAACAAACATAGAAAACTATTAAAGTATGTCTATGTTTTTTAAAAATCTAATTAGTTTTCTTATTTTGTGTTTAGATATTGGAAGTCTTTTTATGTTATATACTTTTGTTATACTTAAATATTTTATGATCAGCATGCAGTACTCTAGTAAACTGACAAATAAGAAAGATAATAGAACATTTTAATGGTTGCAGTGGATATTTGGACTGATTTTAATTCCTTTACTCTTTACCCCTACATACAGCAACTGTAAGTAAGTAAATGACTACTTTCAAAAGTACAGGATTAAATATACTTTATAAAGTTGTATTTATAATGATAAGTATGTAACTAAAAGATGATAAACTTCTAAATTATTAAGAAAAAAATATAGTCACTTTTTATATATTCTAAATTATTATGACAAAACATAAACTCACTTGATGTCAAAGATAAAGCATTCTCAGAGACAATTGCTAACAGATTACTCCAGCAAAATAAAAATGAATGAAGTATTAGTAGAATTAAAAAAAATCAACAATGAGAAAATAAATTAGGAAACTTATTGCTAACTTGAAGTACAGAATCTTTAAAATGCTTAAAAAAATATGAAATGAAAATTTCAAATATTAACATGGGATATTCAGGAACAGGAGTATGTATAAAGAATTAGATAGAAATAGCATTTTAATTTCCTATTGGAGAAGAGTTTGTATTGATACTAATGAGATCTAGATGTCATTTTTTTTAAAAACAAATGATAAAATTTTACTAATGACTAGAAGAAAAAGGTAGAATGTTCAATACTAATAAGGATAAAAGAGCATAAAACACAAGTGAAAAATTAGATACAAAACAAGAAAATACAGAAAGCATAGTGAAAAAACACAAAATAAATAGCAGTAAAAAATACAAACCTTTCAGTAGCCACAGTAAATGTGAATGTTAAATGTACAGGCTCAAATTAACTAAAAAACCCTTTAAATCTTGTTGAATGCTTATTATAAGAGACATTGATTGCATACATGTTCATTACAACACTGCATAAGCAGAGGAAAATGGAGGAGTGTTTCCCAGTTAGAAAAATAATTCATCATGAACAAGAAATGTAGCAGTTGAAACCCTTACACACTCAACAGATTTGCTTGAAATTTATTATACAGTTTCTATGTATAACAGGGGTCCCCAAACTATGGCCCACGGGCCACATGCGGCCCCCTGAGGCCATTTATCCGGCCCCCCCCCGCACTTCCAGAAGGGGCACCTCTTTCATTGGTGGTCAGTGAGAGGAGCATAGTTCCCATTGAAATACTGGTCAGTTTGTTGATTTAAATTAACTTGTTCTTTATTTTAAATATTGTATTTGTTCCTGTTTTGTTTTTTTACTTTAAAATAAGATATGTGCAGTGTGCATAGGGATTTGTTCATAGTTTTTTTTTTTATAGTCCAGCCCTCCAACAGTCTGAGGGACAGTGAACTGGCCCTCTGTGTAAAAAGTTTGGGGACCCCTGATGTATAACAATGTATGACTTAAATACATTATAAAACTAATGAATATTGAAAACAAATAAAATGAACTTTAAGAGAGAACAAATAACAACAAAATATACCTACATCCAATTTTCAGTATTTCCCCATGTATAAGATGCACCTTTTCCAAAAAATTTTGGGTCTAAAAACTGGGTGCGTCTTATTCAGTGGTTGTAGATTTTTTTTTACTTGCATTTCTCTCTTTATCTCGCTTGTTTTTGTGCTCATTGTTGAAGACAAGCATTCAGCATCAGACACAGATGAGGACAAGCTAATGGACGGGAGTTTTGACAGTGATGAAGAGTTGTATGAATTTTATGATGAATAAAACTTGAGTTCAATAACTTTATGTAATACATTTTTTTTTTAATTTCTAGCCTCAGAGTTAAGGTACGTCTTCTACATGGGAGCGTCTTATACATGGGGAAATACAATAATTAAAAATTTCAGGGCCCTGGCCGGTTGGCTCAGTGGTAGAGCATTGGCCTGGCGTGCAGGAGTCCCGGGGTTCGATTCCCAGCTAGGGCACACAGGAGAAGTGCCCATCTGCTTCTCCACCCCTCCCCCTCTCCTTTCTCTCTGTCTCTCTCTTCCCCTCCCTCAGCCAAGGCTTCATTGGAGCAAAGTTGGCCCGGGCGCTGAGGATGGCTCTGTGGCCTCTGCCTCAGGCGCTAGAATGGCTCTGGATGCAACAGAGCCCGTCCCAGATGGGCGGAGCATCACCCCCTGATGGGCATGCCGGGTGGATCCCGGTTGGGCGCATGCGGGAGTCTGTCTGACTGCCTCCCTGTTTCCAACTTCAGAAAAATACAAAAAAATAAAATAAAATAAATAAAAAAAATTTTCAGGAAATTTTATCAGTGAACTTAAAATTATTTCTTTGAAAATAACAATAGAAAGACCCTTGGGTAAATTTCATCAAGATGAAAGCTGAGAGCAGAAATAACTTCAGGTAATTATCTTTATTGCTAATAGGTAGCAGTATAAAGGTGATCTCAAACTTTATGGAAATAAATTTGAACAGTTAGAGCAAATGCCAAATTTCTAAAGTCATATCTATGACCAAAATTACCCAAGAAAAATGTAAATGAGTACACAAATAAAATGTTATTGTGTATTGGAGAGTTCTTCAAATTGCAAAAACATGAGGGCAACATGCAAAAATTAATTCTTCTTCTTTACCTCAACAATAACCATTGAGAAAATGTTAAATGGACAAAAGAAGTTGAAGTATTAGTTCAACAGTATGTAAATACTCTCCTCAATTAAAAGATAATACTCTTTTTATACTGCTACATATATATGTAAGTAAATATAATACAAAAAAATAGTCTGGATGATTTAATGCCAAACAAAAAGTACTGTTTATTTTGGAATAGGAAAAGGAACTATAATTGCAGTTGATGTCAAAATTTTAAACACTATAGATAAGACTATAAGTAGTCTACTCGGTAAGATAAAAGCAGAGGTCTTATCTGTAATTTAAATAAATGTACAGTGGATTATCTTCCTTTTTTGCTTTCAAAATAAAATGCTAAATTAAAAAGTAATCAAAAAGCAAAAAAAATAGTAAAAAATTAATAATACTCTGTTGTGAGGATATTTTATTAAGAGAATGTGATGAAATGCTTAGCTGGTATTACAGTTTGTCTATAGCAAAGTGTTGTAAATCAAGACTATTCTCGGTGAAACAGGCTGTATGGCCACCAAAATTACATGAATATGTAGTTCCAAGTGCTAGCAGGTCATTCTTGCCGGAGGTAAATAGGTATCAGTGATATTTCCCAGTTTCAGTAAATAGCTTCAATTTGTAGAACCACAGAAAAGTTTCAGAGAAAAAGCAGTCAAGAGTATAATGACTATGTGCTCTTCATTTTTAAGACTAGTTTTCTGTGCAGGTTTCCTCTCAAAGTTTAAAGGTCCAAATTGAGAATTCTTAGTTAGTAGCCAGAAAGTTGTATGTTTATTATGTGCTTGTCTCCTCTGATAGAACCTTGTATTGATTTTATACAGTCTGTTTTAATCATACCCAGCATAAATTGGATTTTTATGAATGAATTGGGGATCTTTATCTCTGACTTAATGCCCAAACTCACCATTTCAGTTTTAAATAGTTCATTCAAAAACATATTTGAATTTTTACTGTATTTAAGTCATTCATTCTTTTAGAAATTTGGACAAGAGTTATTGCCACTATGCTCAAAGAACCAAAAACTAAAATTCTTTAAGAATAACGATTTGATTCATGGAACAGACTGACAGCTGTCAAAGGGGAGGGTGGTTGAGGGGCTGTTTGAAAGAAGGCGAAGGGATTAAGCAAAAAAAAAAAAACAAAACAAAAAACAACCCTACACACACACACACACACACACACACACACACACCATATACATAGACAACAGTGTGGCAATAGCCAGAAGGAAAGGGGAGGAAGGGTAGGTGGAAGTAGGCAAAGAGGGATTTTTTTTAATTAAGTGAGAGGTGGAAAGGCAGAGACAGACTCCTGCATGTCCTGTGTGCTTCCCAAGCAAGATCCATCCCACAAGCCCCCTACCTAGAGGATGCTCTGCCAGTATGGGCCACTGCTCTGTTGCTCGGCAACCAAGCTATTTTAGCGCCTGAGGCAAAGCCATGGAGCCATCCTCAGCCCCTCAGGGCCAACTTGGCTCAAACCATTCAAGACATAGCTGCAGGAGGGGAAGAGTGATAGAGAGATAGAGATAGAGAGGGGAGTAGAGAGATAGAGAAGCAGATGGTTGCTTCTCCTGTGTGCCCTGACCAGGAATCAAACCCAGGTCTTGCACACACTGGGATGACACTCTACCACTGGACCAACCAGCCAGGGCAGGCAAAGAGGGATTAAATGGAAATAGAAATAGACTTTGGGAGGTGGGCATACAATGCAGGGTGCAAATGATGTTTTGTTAAGTTGTACATTTGAAACCTATATGATTTTGTGAAACAAAGTCACCCAATATATTCAATTAAAAAACCCTGTCATACCCACAAGGACAGTTTTATTATTTATTAATAAACTTAGCAATTAAGAATCCTTTTGAAGCTCAAGAAATGAATAGTGTATGAGGAGGCTTCATTAAGAAGGTGATGTGTCAGTTCGCTAATATTTTTGACACTTGAAGTTTTTGAGGAAATACAAAATGTAGAACACCAAAAAAACTCCCCACAAAATTAGGATTTCAAGCAATATGAGACATGAAAAACATGACTATTGAGTACTTTTTACCAAGCACTATGCTAGGCACTGTCTATACATATTTGATTTAACCCTCACAACAGCTTTACAAGGTAAGTCAGCTCAGTCCATATGTTTTCTGAGTACACACTTTTCCTTATCTTATAATTCCAAATTCAAATTCCTGGTCGAAACATGGTGGCAGCATGATTAGATTATAATAGGAAGTCCATAAAGCAAAGAAATAAGAGAAAAGACTGAACATCTTTGTTAGAATCAACTTTTGATACTAAAGAACTTGAATTTTAGTTTAGAGATTTTGTAGTCACATCAATAACATCTATTGTTGACTAAGTAATAAGCCATTGGGGTCCATAAGGGAAAGGTAAAAAAAAAAATAGGAAAAAGGAGACTAAAAGTATCTTATTAGGGTACTAAGATGTCCAGTAGCAATATTTTTGACATTTCATATGTATCCTTGGGAACTCATCAAATATGTCCTGTGAAACTCTCTGAATTAAAGATATCTCTCCAGTTTTTCAGAAGAGAAGAGACAGTGAAAAAGTGCATGAGAAGATAATTTAACAGTCTTTTTTCTGATGAAGGTTAGTTGTGAAAGATTAACTACATGCTTTATTTATTATGTGTATCTTGCTCATTTTCAAAAATGAAAGTACTTTAATTCCATATGGGCTTTAAGGCTAGAATAGTTAGAATAAATTACAGTCATCCCTCATCATATCACAGCTCACTTTCTGCAGTCTCACTGTATCGCGAATTTTAAAACTGTATATATCTAATTTTGTATCACAGATTTTTTGCTATATCGTGGGATTTTGTGGTATATATATAGATATTTTTATATATTTATTATATTAATTATTTTTGTGGGAAAATAAGCATTCTCTAGCCGAAAAAATTGAAAACAATATAAAATATATACAAATATTAATTAAAACATATTAAAAGAATATTAAATAAAGCCTTAAATACAATATATATAAATAATAAAATAAATAAAAGAAATAAATAAAAGGTTGCTACTTTGAGGATTTTCGCTTATCGCTGGGGGTTCTGGAACCTAATCCCTGCAATAGATGAGGGACCACTGTATTTTAGAATCAGTAGGTTGTATGGTTAAATCACAGCAAAAACCTCATATTGTTAATATTTTTATTTCCCAAGGTAAAGGATACCATAATAGGGGTATTGGATACCATAAATGTACCATGCACATACTTTGAAATACTATGTAGAGGACAGAATTAATGAATTTATATTGTATAGCAACATTAAATCAAGAAAATAATTTGAATAGAAATAGTAAGAAACAGAAGATTTATTGAACCACCATCACTTTAAATTATGTTATGGTCACATATAACACTATTACATTTCATGAAAAAATATGTAAGCAGTTAACACCTGGATGTTTGGTTGAAGGGAATAAATACATGGGGCTTGAAATAACTGATGAAACAGACAAATATAACAAGAAATACAATACCAAGGAGGCCTTGTAAGGACTGGTGATCATTATAGTTATGAGCACTATCCTATAAACAATTGAATTTCTTCGGAAAGAAACAGAAATAAAAAGAAAGAAAATAAGGAAAGAAGGAAGGAAGGAAGGAAAGAAGGAAGGAAGGAAGGAAGGAAGGAAGGAAGGAAGGAAGGAAGGAAGGAAGGAAGGAAGGAAGGAAAGGAAAGGAAAGGAAGGAGGGAGGAAAGAAGGAAGAAAAGGAGGGAGGGAGGGAGGAAGGAAAATGGCAGACAGAAAGAACTATGTGAGGAGGAATAAATATTTATAAACACAATATTATAGTGTTAAGAGTGAGTGAATCTAAACCCTACTTTCACAAATTAAAAGCAGACAGAATTCTTGTCTTCAGCCCCTCCCACTTGGTCTTCTGGTAGATAGTGGAGAGGGAGAGCAAGATGGTGGATTTCTGATTATGACTATTGTGGGCACCTGTTGTGTATCTGCAACAATTAGCTTCATTTGCCAATCCCTTTGTTGTTTTGAAACTGAGTATTTTAGTTTCACCAGTCATACATGCAAGCTGACTAAAGTGCCTGAGGCTAGCTCTCTAATTTGCTCCCAAGCTACTGTCTGTTACAATTTTTATGACAAAGACTTTTTAAAGGTATATATTTTTTTGTTATTCCATAAAATAATTTTCTGTCAGCACTCACCATTACCAGGAATTGGTTACTTCTGTAATTCTTCTACCAGTTTTACTATATCTTCCTATAATTTTTCTAAGTTTATTTTTGAAGTATCATTTAATGCAGTAAATTAAACAAATCTTATGTGTAGAATCATGTATGAATTATTTGCTTCTGAATTATTATATTATTGCTCTATGGTAATAAAGTACTTGTGTCTAAAATAGTCTCATGTCGTCTGTATTCAATTTATATTTACAGTGTTTATAATTTGGCATTTTGCCTAAAACCTAGTAGCTTAAACTGGAAGCTTATGTCCAAAATAAAATAAAAATAAAAATTTCATATTTTATTTAAAGAGTTTTATTTTTAAGAATTAATTTTATTAAATTTCCCCTGGTAAATAAAAAAAAGCCACAAATCCACACAATTTGAGGGGCTAAGAATGGACAAAATTCAGAACTTTACCTGATCTGACCTATCTATCGTGTTTTGTTTTGTACCTGTTAAATAGAACCTACTTTTTCTCACATTCTTATTACTGTGTAGCATCAGGAATGGAATCAACTTTATTTTCAATTTTGCTGTATTTTACATGGTTCCTAATATTTTTGGCTCAAGTTTCTGGAAAACCTTTTAAGAAGCACTTACAAATCTTTTCAGGACCTTGGTATTTATTGTCCTTACAAAGTAAAGCACATATTTGAGTAGGAGAAAACTCTATAAATATTTTACATTATTTAAAATGCAGCACATTTTATTTCTTGGCTTCATTTGTGAAAGATAATGGTTCTACTGTCACATTGAATAAAACATTAGCATTGAGATATATGCCTGAAGATATTATCATCTAATATGGAACTTATTCTTTATTTTAAAGTTCAGTAACAACTATGAATTAGCTATAGTATTTTAGGTTGGCTTAATTTTGATGTTTATTTTGAGACTATAATCAACTTTAAATTATTTTAAAATTATATTATTATTTTTCTAACATAAGCAATTCTTCTAGAATTTTAATATTTTGCTTTGTTTATATACCACCCATCCTATTATTTGCTTGATATTTTCTGTTGAAATGATTCTTGAAAAGAAAACAAAGCCTAATTACTATTTTAGTCTTATCTTTATAATAGTATCATAGTTTTGATATATTACTAGAATGTTTATATATATATTTAATAGACACATTACCATTAAAAGAAAAAATGTCTATGTGCTAACTAAACTGTATCAAGTACTCAGTGTTAAGTGTACCATATTTGCAGACTGACTATTAAATTATGAATTATTATGTTATGAGGAAAGGAGATTGTTTGGGCATATCTCTAGCCACCAAGTCAAGTTCCATACAGGTAAATAGTCTCTGTATCTGGCCATCGTGGGGCTACTAAAACCTGGTAAAAAGATCAGCCACTTGGAATCATAGGTTTTAGTGTATAGAAATCTTAGATAAATAGAAATAAGCTATTTTAATTTATGTTTTAAAAATAGCATGTTAAATTAAAATCTAAGTTAAGATACTATGGTATAGACAAATGGTCCCACAAAAATGTATACTATCTTCGTAGAAATCCTGAATGCAAAATCTGACCTACTTACCATATTGGCATATTTAACTACTTGTGGGCAGAAATAAGAATCAGAAAAAAAAAGGAGATAAAGCTTCTCAAAATGGGGGAAATTATTGTCTAGAATATTGATAAGTAGGTGATAGACCATCATGGAGTTTTCATGAAAGCCATATTTTTATGAAGTTTCTTAAATTTTAACTTATATATAGATGTGCAAAGAGTTGAGTAAGTATAGACACTGTCCAAATAATAGAGGTTGTATTCTCTAAGTTCTAAATATGTAGCTAGATAGAATTCAGAAGTGCTCAGGAGGGTAATTGAAAATGATTTTGAGGTAAAAATGAGATTTTTATTTTCAAATTGATGGCCATGAGTTTCTTTAGGTGACAACCCAGTGACATTTTGAGTTACAATAGTCAATTAAATTCTGCCATGAGTGGTGACTCACTGTACTCTTACTTATTAATTCTTGACCTTTTCTTTTTACATAATATGTATAATCAGATTTTCTGCTTTCACACCTTTCCTCAAATTTATAGTTTCTCTGATGCTGCAAACCAGAGCAGCTAGTAATTGTCAAGGTCCTAAGTAAAAATGGTGAGGAATGAAGAAATAGACTTAAAGAGAAAAAAGGATGGGATTGGGGGGCCTCTGCAAGCTGATGGTAAGCCAGAGCAAAAGCAAAGCCCCTGGTCTGCTTTATTATATAGTGAGAATTAAAGCCTTTAAGCCATATGCAAATAAGGAAGTTTCTGATACAAAGTCACTCATCTGAGGCATAAACCAGAATCCTCATAAGAGTGCACCACCCCTCACCATGCAACAGTCAAGGGTGTGGGGATAAGCTTAGTCTTAAAAAGGGTGTTTGAGAAGATCTTAGTATTAGAACAGGGGTCCCCAAACTACAGCCCGTGGGCCATATGTGGCCCCCTGAGGCCATTTATCCAGCCCCCGCCGCACTTCTGGAAGGGGCACCTCTTTCATTGGTGGTCAGTGAGAGGAGCATAGTTCCCATTGAAATACTGGTCAGTTTGTTGATTTAAATTTACTTGTTCTTTATTTTAAATATTGTATTTGTTCCCGTTTTGTTTCTTTACTTTAAAATAAGATATGTGCAGTGTGCATAGGGATTTGTTCATAGTTTTTTTTATAGTCCGGCCCTCCAACGGTCTGAGGGACAGTGAACTGGCCCCCTGTGTAAAAAGTTTGGGGACCCCTGTATTAGAAGAATGTTGAGAAGATCTTAGTCTTAAAAAGGTGTGTGGTGTGTGGAAGATCTTAGTCTTAAAAGAATGTGGGAAGATCTTAGTCTGAAAAGGATGGGGAAGAGCTTAGTCTTAAACTAAGCCCTAGGCTATAAGGACTTTTTTAGTTTACAGCCTGTCTCCCACACTCTTGAGATGTTCGAAATGTTAAAGGAAAATATATTTAAACCCTAAACAACTCATTTTCTGATGCATTTTTAGAAACAAGTATGAAAAAATGAAAATAAATAATCACCATTATGGATAAGATAATAAGGCATATCTTAAAGTGATTTCTTAATCATGTGATTCAACAAAAAGGGCTAGAATATCTTAATAAAAATGTTAATATTGTGGGTAAAGCCAGAAGCCATGGCCACCATCAGAGCAGCCCGGCTCATGCAGGTTCGCATTGGATTCGGACAGTCGGTAAAGAAACAACGGAGCCAAGAACTGATGGGCCAACATCTTTAATTCTAGCTTGCACCCGGCGGGCAAGTAAAAACACACACTGGCCTCCAAAACCCACTCACATTCAGTGCTCACAAAGCTACTGACTTATCTGAGTTTCCTAGAATCAAAGGTTTCTAGCTCACCAGACTTATTCACCTCTGTTCCCCATCTCCTTCCTTCTCCCCACACAAACTCTGTATAAACTGGCTTCTCACTCAACACTCTGCCATCTTGGCTGCTTCTCCTGGCCACATGGCCTCTTTCTGCTCTCTGCTCTGCTCCCTCTGCTGTCTCATGCTAATCTCAGGAACCCAGAGCGCAAGCTCCCGTTCTGCCCCTATTTTATAGTGTAGAAATTCAAACCTTTAATCCAATATACAAAATAGGGAAGTCTCTAATACAAAGTCACTTATCTGGGGCATGATGGGATTGTACCACCCCATATCAAAAAGGGTGGGAAAGGCTTAATCCCAAAACCAAGCCCCAGGCTACAAGGATTCTGTGGGCTCCACAGCCCGCCCCCACACACATTAATATCACCTGGGTGATGGCTTCCATGTGGGCAGCGTGTCATCTTTAACAAAGTGAGCATAATACATTTTATCTGCCCAACAATGTGTAAAGCCGGTGGCCACGGCCACCATCACAGCCGCCTGGTCCATGCAGGTTTGCATTGGATTCGGACAGTTGGTAAAGAAACAACGGAGCCAAAAACTGGTGGGCCATCATCTTTAATCCTAGCTTTAACCCAGCGGGCAAGTAAAAACACACACTGGGCTCCAAAACCCACTCACATTCAGTGTTCACAAAGCTACTGACTTATCCGAGTTTCCTAGATTCAAAGGTTTCTAGCTCACCAGGCTTATTCACCTCTGTTCCCCATCTCCTTCCTTCTCCCTGCACAAACTTTGCACAAACTGGCTTTTCCTTTAGCACTCTGCCATCTTGGCTGCTTCTCCAGGCCTCCTCCACATGGCCTTTCTCTGCTCTGCTCTCTAATGCTAATATCAGGAACAGAGAGCAAGCTTCCTGTTCTGTCCCCGTTTTATAGTGTAGAAATCAAAACCTTTAATCCAATATACAAAATAGGGAAGTCTCTAATACAAAGTCACTTATCTGAGGCATGATGGGATTGTACCACCCCACATCAAAAAGGGTGGGAAAGGCTTAGTTCTAAAACCAAGCCCCAGGCTACAAGGATCCTGCCTGCCCACAGCCCGCCCCCAACACACATTAATATCACCTGGGGGACGGGCCTCTACGTGGGCAGCACCATTTTTAACAAAGTGAGCATAATATATTTTATCTGCCCAACATAATGGCAGTACTTCTGAGAGAGCATCAGTGCTACAAATTAAATTAATATTGAGTGCTCCATGGTTTTCTCCTTAGATCTCAATAGATTAAGTATATTGTTAGAGAACTGAAGAACTGGTACTACTGTATGACAAACCTGATACTCTTAAGAAGGAAATTAGTTAAGTAATACCAATAGTTTAGTTTGAGCAGAACATTAGATGTGAACTGAGTAGGACATAAAAAGTGTCTTCAAATTCAAATTACATTTAATTCATATCATGCAAGTTCTAGAATGGTCTATGTAGTTTCAATGTACATTAATTTACTAAAAAAACCATCATTGAATGACAGATATATACCAGACACTTAGCGCTTCTGTGATATGAAGGTGAAAACTGTTTTCTAACCTAAAGGTGCTTGTTTTAGAGAGAAGGATGTTTATGACAGTAATAATGACCTTTTTAAAGATCATTCTTCAATAACTAGAAAATTCATCTATGTCTCTCTTTACAAGAAACTCCATGAATTTTTAAACTTTGTTTATTGATATAGTGTTTGTTATAATTGTGAACCTTTCATTAGTTCAAAACATATTTATCTACTCCCTACTATGTGTGGCCAAACATTTTGTGAGATGCTAGAGATATCATATGACTAAGATTTAATTCTTGCTTTTAAGAAATATTTAGTCATGTGTAGTATATTATAAAGCTGAATACATGACAATTTAAAAATGTATTAATAAGTGAATTCAATGTCAGTCAGAGAAAGAAAAGAAGGTTATTTGTCATGTTCCTTTTCCTCTTCTCCAACTTCTTCTAAACTCCTGAGTGCTTTTTGGTGTTCTTTGATGTTTGAGTTTGGATTAGTTTTGGATTCTTGGTGATGACCAATAGAAACTGACTAACTTAAGCCAAAAAAAAAAAAAAAAAAAAAAAGAATTTTTAGAAAGGATAATGCACTACTCATAATATAAATGATTTAACAAGGATTCAGGAAAGAACAGAAACCTACTGTTGCTTCAGGGATCTCAGTCATTTCCCTGAAACTACCTCAATTCTGTCTTATGTCTTTATGTATCTCCACCCAATAGTCAAATTCCTGGGAGAAACAATTTGATTTCTCTGTGAGTCATGTGCCCGTAACTTGGATAAAGGAAGCAGCAGCAGCATGATTTATAGTTCTACTAGCTCCATGTGGAATAGAGGAGTGTTTTCCAAGGGAAGAGCGGAATTATATTACTAAAGTCAGCATTAAAAGATGCTAGGCAGCTACAGGCAGTGTTTTTCAGAGTTGAGAAATGCATTGCCTCTTTCAAACGAAGAAGAATAATCACACCCTTCCTCAATGTAGTTTAAAATTATTTTTGTTTATCATTTTCAATATTTCTATAATTCAAGAATTTTGTGCTTATTAATAAATATACTACCTACTTTTATAAGGTTGTTGAAGGGGGAAGGATATAAAATGATGACCAATTTTTGTTTCTTGGTTTAAAACAACATGAAAAATCACATGTAACAGTACAGTAACTGTGTTTCTGCTGACCTGCCCAGTGGCACTATCACTTGGTAATGGGGGGTGAAGCGTAGCTCCCCATAACCCTTCTCTGTCATAATCTCTGAAATAATTTTACTAAGTAAACACCAACAAAACTAAAAAACCCATAAAAGTTTATTTTAAAACATTCCGTGACTGTGATAGATGATGATGTTTGCTGAAATTCAATCATTTTGCTCCAAATGTAAATATGAAACCAGCTGCAACAAAGCAGGGTCTTCTAAGTCTGGCGTGCCTACACTACCATATGCTCAGGGATAGCTAAAACTTTCCTCCACTTTTTTTTTTTGTTTAAACAGATTCATAATCATTGCTTTGTGAATGTTCAGTGATATCCATTTAAACTTAATTTGGAATGAAGAAATTTGTAGATTAAGTCCACATCTGTGTTTTTGTTATTAGTTTCAACAAATAAAGTGAACCATTTGGTTTCAATGTGATGGTAAAGATGAATGAAATGGGTGCTGAAACGATAAAGCTGTACTCCAAGTATGAGACTGATATACAGAATATGCTTATGTGCAAAACTTTAGATTATTTATCAAAATAAAAACATCACTTAAAAATGATCATGGCTGTCCTGACCAGGTGATGGCACAGTGGACAGAGTGTTGGACTGGGACGTGAGGACCCAAGTTCGAAACCCTGAGGTCGCAGGCTTGATTGAGCGTGGGCTCATCTGGCTTGAGTGCAGGGTCACTGGCTTAAGTGTGGGATCATAGACTTGACCCCATGGTTACTGGCTTAAGCTCAAGGTTGCTGTCTTGAGCAAGGGGTCACTCGTTCTGCTGTAACCCCCCCAGTCAAGGCACATATGAGAAAGCACTCAATGAACAACTAAGGAGCTGCAATGAAGAATTGATGCTTCTCATCTCTCTCCTTTCCTGTCTGTCTGTCCCTATCTGTCCCTTTTTCTGTCTCTGTTTCTCTGTCGTGCACACAAACACAAATTATCATGGACAGAACTCACATAGCCTCCTTGAGAAATGCTGTTTGGGCAATCTGGTTGACGGGTGGAAGGAGCAGAAAGATAAACTCAGTGGGCAGGACATGGGTTATATCTCTGCTCAGCTCTCCCCTCGCTCCCTTGCTTAATTTGGTTCAGCAGTTGTAGTGAATGCAAACAGAAGCAGCTACAATTTTTTTTTCTCTTTTACAAAGGTTTTAATTAGGAGGCCAGAAATGAGACAAAATCACATATAAATATATTTATAAGATGATTTACTACATAATACTTATTGATGCAGATCAGGAAAGCACTGCTTCTCTGAATTAAAGAAGACTTCCATTCATTTGTCAGAGAAGATAGTTATTAGATCTTACACTTGGATGGTACTTCAATAATTATTAATAAAAATTATTTTAAATTTGAACTTAATATAAATTAGTATTTTCACCCATGGTAATAGAATATTCAGTCCCTTATTAGTAAATAGTATACTACCTTCTTTACAGGGTTGTTGATTGGGGAAGAATGAAAAACGGTTTCCTCTCAAGGAGATGAATTCAGTATCTTGACAAAGATATCGAATATCCTTGTTTATGACACATTCACAATAGCTCATTGATTATATAGTCATTTAATGTATTTTAATTATTTCTTTGACTATATACTTTGACTATAGTTAAACTATGGATGCAACTTAAATGTCCTTCAATAGATAAAGAAACTGTAGGACAATGGTCTCCCTTATATGTGGGTTCTCCTGCAGTTTCAGTTACTCACAGTCAACCACAATCTGAAAATATAAAATGCAACATTCCAGAAATAAGCAATTCATAAGTTTTAAATTGTGCATAGTTATGAGTAGTGTAGTAAAATCTTGAGTAATGCCACTTCCTTAGTCGTGTATTCACAGCTGTATCCATTACCTACCCATTATAGATCTGTAAGAGAGAGAGGGATCACATTCACATAGCGTTTATTACAGTATATTGTTATAATTGTTTTATTTTATTATTGTTGTTAATTTCTTTCGGTGCCTAACTTATCATAAGATTTTACCAAAGGTATGTATGTATAGGAAAACACATGGTATGCATAGGGTTTGGTGCTATCCTTGGTTTCAGACATCCACTGGGAATCTGTGAACATGTGAACATATCCCTTGTGGATAAAGGGGTCTACTATATGTGTCTGTCTGTATGTATGGGTATATATATATAGATGTGTGTGTAAGTGTGTATATGAATATTATTAAGCTGTAAACAAAAGGAAATTCTTCCATCTTTTGTGACCCATGGAAGGCATTATACTGTATAAATGAAATAAGCCAGACCGAGAAAGACAAATACTGTGTGCTATCACTTATATGTGTAATCTTAAATAAAAAAATGTGTTGGTTTCATAGAAATAGAGACTAGAATGGTTGCCAAAGGCTGAGAGAAAAAGGAAAATATGTAGGTCAAAGGATACAAACTTCCAGTTATAAGAAAAGTAAGTTCTGAGGATCTAATATACAGCATGATGACTATAATTCATAATATGGTATTGCATATTTGAAAGTTGCTGAGAGTAGATCTTCAGCATTCTTACTACAAAAAAAGGTTAACTCTGTGAGGTGATGGTGATGAGTGTGTCAATTATCCTGATGTTGGTATTCATTCACATCATATGATGGACTTGACACGAGGAGACCCACCATAGAGCTAACAAATATTTCATGTTGCTGAAACAATTTGGTCCTTTAGCATACTAATATATTTCTATGTGAAGAAGTCTAGTACATATAAATAGAAAAGAGAGAGTTTAATAGAATTGGAAAGGAACTTGAACTATATAAATGTAAAAGACACTCAATTTGCAGGGTAAACACAATAAACATAAAAACGAATTTATTTTGAAGAGATTAGAGAGGTTCAGTGTTTCAGACCTTCACTTTAATGAAATGGCAAGAAATGTAAACTTCACTTTTTCTCACTTAGACAGGAATTTATACTGATCATCTGAAGTCAGAGCTAATAATCCCGATGTGCTAAAGGTCAGTTTTTATGTTTGGGTTTCACAGTGTTAAAAAAAGCATTTATTCAATGATTTTTCCACTAGATTAAACAAACATTAACTGTACACTAGCTGTACAGATTTGTGCAAGGTGCTGTCAGGGAGACAAAGGCGAAGAAAGCAAGAAGGCTGCAGACAAGATGCGTACACACATCATCAAAGGGACGTTACTGCAGTGTACATTTTGTTTGAGCACTACTCTGCTACATAAACAGAAAACTCGCATGTAGGAGCTAAGAAGGGAGAATGGTTACTATAACCCTAAGTGCTGGGGATACAGAGAATAAATAGATTCCAGTCTTCGCCTTTATGGTGTTTGCTGTCTTGCAGCATAAACAAAATTAGATAAGTAATTATGAAAATATTTAATTAATCGAACATGCTATGAGCCCTGCAAAGGAGAAACATGGACGTCAGGAGAGTATGAGACAGTGGAGCTAACCTATTCTGGTTTTCAACAAAGACTTTCCTGAGGAGATGGTATCTGAGCAGAGACCTGAAGGAGGGCAGGTGGCAAAGAATTCAAGGAACTCGTTTATGGCATCACTGACGAGGCTGATAATATGAAGAGAAGCATCTCAGGCAGTGGATACGGTGGACGGAACAAGGCAAAGAGGGGCCCGCAGTACAGATTCAGAAGAGCCATTTAACTGTTTGGATTATAGCATGATTTGAAAGGGAGCAATGGGAAAAAGTATGGGCGATGGTTGATTCAGATCAGATAGTGAACTTGAATGTTTTCCTTGAGTACTTACCAACATACTTGGACTTTATTTCATAGGTTTGCAGAAACTGTTGAAGCATTTGAACGGGAGATATAGCCAGAAACAGGACATGGAACGATTACTGTTAGGAATGCTCACAATTCACTTCCACAGGGAGATATCAGAGTCAGAGAAGTTGTCGTGGAGACTGTTACTAGACCTGAGAACAATTTGAATGAGAATAATTCTAGTAATAATAAAGGAGGGCTGGGGTTAGATGTAAGGATAAATGAAGTGGCAAAAGTATTATGGAATTGTATACTTGAAGCCTATATTATCTTAGTAACCACTGTCACCTCAATAAATTTAAAAATAAAGAAAAGATTTTGGTATATTAATATCTAATCACTATGTTGTACACTTGAAACTAATGTAATATTGTAACTAAACTATAATTTAAAAATAAATAATAATAAAAAGAATACCCCACAGGAACGTAAAAGTGATTTGAAAGCTTTGCATTTGGATGGGTGTTTGGTGCTACCATCACAATTAGGGGACACATACCAAGAAGAGTACATTTTTGGCTAGACATAAATGTGGTTTATGAAGTTCAGCTAATAAAAACTTATTTTTAAAGGAAATAGTAATGCCTAATATTAAGTGGGTAAATTTATGTGACAGATTTTATTTAATACAAATGTAGACGATATCTAGTCTTTTTCCTGTAAATATGCTTATTTGAAAGAAATGTAAATTATTGTTGTCTAGAAATCACATTAATTTTTTTAAACCTGTTTCATTTTTATTTTTAGTTTTTCATGTTTCTTAATAATGCTAACACTCTAGGGCTGTTATTGAGGTAGGGAAGAAATATGTAGAAAAGGCTGTTTACATGGTAATTCCTGCCATTTAGCCAGCAGCCTAACGGTATCTTCCAGGGAGCGTTTTGGCAGGTGGTCAATAGTGTGAGTCAAAGGGCCAGACTGGAGCCAGGTAACTTGGCTGTGCCCCTAATGAGACATCTTCACAGTGGCTTGTTTATATTCTTTCTAGAAGTTTGAATTGTAGCCCCAATTTCTGAGTGTTTATGTAATTCATTTAAGAAGAAGAAAGGATCACCTAACTAATCCCACTTCTGCCTAGATAACCAGGTTGAATCAATTCCAGGTCTCTTTAAAACATTAAATTGTACTTACACAGTTTAAGAAGGAAGTCTTGCTAGTCCACAATTGCTTTTTTGTTTGGTCTTGAAAATCTTATCCTGCTTACCCTGCAGTATGGGCAGAATGAATATGTCCCCCCAATCTGCATTCACATTTGTATCTTTAATTGTAGAAGCTGCTTAGTGAATAGACTCTCAGTGGTTGGATAGAAGTGTGCTGTGCTGGAGAGTTCTACGCTTTGTCCTAAAGCTGGTCCAGAAAATACACTTGATGGTGATCTTTTGGGGTTGGGAAGAATGAATATTTTGAAGTAGAGGAAAGGTAAATATTTTCTTAATTAATTGAAGTTTTTGGGTTTGTTTTATACCGACAATGAACCTGCTTTCTAATTGAGATTTTCATTTCCATCCCGTCTTGTGTTAACAGTAGCAGAAAATCTTAACCAGCTGAAAAAGACAAATAATGCTTTTTTGCCTTTGCCATTCCCCTCCCCCCCTCCCCCTCCTCCTCCCCTCTCTCTTCTCCGCCTTCCCCCCTCCTTCTTCTATATTAATTGAGAGTCCAGGAGGCAGAGACAGACTCCCAGACTCCCGCATGGGTCCCAAGCAGGAACCACTTGGCCAGCCCCCTACTGGGCAATGGTCAGCCCATTTGGAGCCATTGCTCTGTTGCTTGGCAGCTGAGCTGTTTTAGCGCCTGAGGCAGGCCATGGAGCCGTCCTCAGCTTAGGGGGGCGGGGCACAAACTATTTGAACCATGGCTGCAGGAGGGGAAGAAAGAGAGAGAGAGACAAGAGAGAAAGGAAGGGGTAGAGAAGCAGATGGTCATTTCTCCTGTGTGCCCCTAACTGGGAATTGAACCCAGGACTATCACATGCCGGGCGAATGCTCTACCGCTGAGCCAACAGACCAGGGCTGCTATTCTTCTATGTTGAAGATCGCACAGATGAAACTGGGTATGATTTGAAGAAAGGAGGGCTAGGTTAAAAAGAAAATTTATTTAATCCTTACTGTCTCTCCTCTTCCCTCTGTGGCAGTTACTTACCCTCTCTGTGAACTGAGAGTAATAATCATGCTTCACTTGACTGAGGACACACCTTTATGAAAATTTACTTTAAAGGCAACATTTGGCAGACATGAAGTTTTCCTTCCGTAAAGGTGCTTCAAACACTCCTAATGATAATATTTAAAAAGGAGAGACTCAAAATGTAAAACCTCAAGAAAAATTCCCATAGATTGGAATCTGCTAAAAGATCATTTGGCAAAAAAACACAGTAGCTTTAAGCAATTTGTAGAGATTGAGAGTTAACTTGGGACTTGGAGAAAAAATAATGTATCCAGTAAACTTGTGATAAAGAAGTTAATTAAGTATAAACATATGTCCTCAAGCATCATGTTTTGACTTATTTTGCTCCCTGCGTTGTGGCGTGGGAAGGAATTTTATTTTACAATTAGATATTCCTTAAAAAATTGGATTTCTCTAAAATGTAGGCACCTCTTGGTGAAAGAATGTGTTCTGTTTGATTTGCCCTCGTGAGGATGGGAAGCTTGGCAGCTTTGACAATATGTTCTTAAATCTTATTAAATATATTTTCTCTCCAATGTTCTACAGCCTTAACTATTTTAAAAATACATAATCCAGGATGAAAGAGTGAAAAAATGGTTAGATTTTGACATTTGTTTGCATCATAAATATCCTGGAGGAAACTGCATGGAGAAATGTGTTTGTAGTGTGTCCTGAAATATCATGTATTACATTGTTATGATCCCAGCATTTCATAAATACTTCCTTGTACATTCAGAGAGATCAAAATAGAAAATTATCTGTAAAACTGGCTTAACTTTTTCTTACCTCTTTTAAAAAATGTCATGGTCTATGTTAGTGTAATTCAAATAAAAATATATACGAAGGGTTTTTTTATTTTTATTTTTAGGAATTTCATTCCTTTCACTGATACATTTTAGCCTTGAGACAATTTTTCTACTTTGCAATTCAGAAAATGGCATGGCAAGGGTTCTTTATGAGGACAAATTGCCACTAAGTCTTGCCAGGCAATAGTTTTAAAATGATGTTATTTTTTAAAGGTTCATATAAGGTATGTGGCCACAACTGAATCACAGTTGAGGTTATAAAATAAAGTACCCACAGATATGTAAAGTGCCCATAAGTGTAAGAAATCATTTGCTACTTTGAACATTGGCTGACTTTTACAAGTTAAGTCTTCTTCTGAAGAGATGTGGTCTTCCTGCTGTGTCCATATAATTAGCAATAACGGGAATTAGGCAAGCACACGTGCAAGCTCAGCCTTGCTTTAAGTTGTGCTTGTCAAGTGGGGATATAAAATGAGATGTGCTGTTAATGCTTCAGTGCATTGTGGGCATACGGCAGGCTTTTAGCAAAGTGGAACCCCGGGAGGATGTCTGATTTTTCTTTCTACATGGCATTGAGATTCACAACACCCTTTCTCTCCTAATGACCACTAGAGGGTTCTAAGAAAAACAAGTGACTGAATTTATGACCTTACAAAGACTTATAAATTCATCACAAATTATGTCTAATGTGAGCCTTGATAACTGACATTTATTTGATGCATTTTAATTAATGGTATTGTTGTTCTCAAATTTTCAAGAACAGATTAGGATCTCAAAAATAAAAAATAAACTTATGTACAGAAAGATTGGCGAGTGTCAGGTGGCGTAGTGCATGTGACTAATGTGTGGGAAAATCTACTGTGATTTTAATGTTATTTTATTTAATATTTACCATCTACTTTGAGGTAGGAATTATTCACAATTAATAAACAAGGAAATAAGATGGTTTTGTACCTGGACAAAACGACTGAATGGCCAGGTTGTAATTAAATCCAAAATCTGCTGGCCCACACTTTTTGTCGTTCTTGGGATAACTCAAGCTCTTCATTAACCCATAGCTTCTGCTTCTCCTGACCTGGAGAGATGGAGTTAAAAATCTACCAACTCTGTGCCATGATTCTCTTATCCTGACACAAAATACTCACCTATTTTGTATCATACCCCTTGATTGTACACCCTTTGATTATACAGCTACTGGCTTTCAGTTCTCTGCCAAAATTTAATAAGGATTTTGGATTGGGTTCAGCATCTAGTCTTTGCAAACCCTACTTTTAACCTTAGTGATTTCAGTGTCTATCCAACTTCCTCAACTCAAGTATTCCCAAGTTTCTCAGCATCAATATCTTTTCTGTTCCCTACACTCTAGCAAACTAATGCTGCTAGACCTCATTATCATCCAGAACTGCTTTATCTCTAAAGTGTCCAATACTCACAGAACCAGGGCAGAAGGTTCTCGTTACCTCTCTCCAGCATTTGTTTGTTCCTTCACCTTAACGATAAAACTCATGATTTGTAGTAAGTATGACTATAGAAAAAATATTTTAGTTTTCAGCTTCTCTTACAACTGGTCTTAGCCAAATGACTAAGTTCTTGCTAAGAGATATAAACAAAAGTTTTTTTAAAACTGTTCTTTAAAAGGAGTTGGTGGGGGGAGAGATTGCTGTTTCCTACTTTTTTGTTGTTTTGACAGCAAATGTGATGCTTGGAGCTCCAGTAGCTGTTTTGATCTGGGAGAATGAAAATGAGCTGAAGATGATTGAAAGAGGATAGAAGAAGAGTAGTTCACTGATTCTGTGGAGTGCTCTACCAGCCCTGACTATCTATTCCTAGACTTTTTTTACATGAGAGAAGGGGAAAAAAAATTCTCCATTTTGTGTAAGCCAGTATTATTTTATTTTCTCCAATTCAGCCAAACCTAAACCTGATACGTTAACTCTCCAATTCAGTACCAAGCTGTACATCATCTCACACCTCAACAGCTGCTTTCTGATGTCCATTCCTTTTCTAGTCAGCCTAGCACACACATTAACCAAATCCGCAACTGTTTCCCAGAGCTGTGCCTCCTACTTCCTAGAAGAACTTGAAGAATACCGTTCCAGAATTAACCCAGGAATCTGGGCTGGTGCAGGTTTTTATGGAGTATACCATATGTTCACACATATTTTCTCTTTGTCTAGAATGCCAGCCTATCTGGGTCTCTTTTTGAAAAATCCTTGCCTCTTATATATCGCATTTCTAATTATATATTTTTAAAATTATTTTTTGATTATTTTAATTTTCTTTTTTAGAGAGACAGAGAAAGAGAAAGAGAGACACATTCATTTGTTGTTCTACTCAGGTGTAGGTTCATTGGTTGTTTTCTGTATGAGCCCTGACCACAGATTGAGCCCACAACCTTGGTGTTTCAGAATGACACTCTAACTGACTGAGCTAACTGGCCAGGACTTTTGATTATATCTTTATTGACCAATGACATATTAACCTCGTCTCAGATCCAGGAAAATCCCATAATTTACGATCACTTTCTCCTGGTTAAGGACACCTAGATATTTATATTGTCAGGTTTACTGACAGAATTTATTTTTCCTGGGTTTTATATTTTGAACCAGTCTGACATTTCTAAGTTGTCAACTAAATAGCCTGGGAGTTTGTTGATCCTAATACAAAAAGTATATAGATATATTTATATGTTTTTTTTTCTGTTTTTTTTTTTTCCACTTCTCTGAAGTTGGAAATGGGGAGGCACTCAGACAGACTCCCGCATGCGCCCGACTGGGATCCACCTGGCATGCCTACCAGGGGGTGATGCTGGGGCGTCACTTTGCCGCAATCAGAGCCATTCTAGTGCCCGAGGCAGAGGCCACAAAGCCATCTTCAGCACCCTGGCAAATGCTGCTCCAATGGAGCCTTGGCTGCGGGAGGGGAAGAGAGAGACAGAGAGGAAGGAGAGGGGGAGGGGTGGAGAAGCAGATGGGCGCTTCTCCTGTGTGCCCTGGCCAGGAATTGAACCTGGGACTCCCGCACACCAGGCCGATGCTCTACCACTGAGCCAACCAGCCAGGGCCTATTTTTATATGTTTTTTTTTTAATCTATCTATCTATCTATCTATCTATCTATCTATCTATCTATCTATCTATCTATCATCTATCTATCTGATCATCTCTGTCTTACAGAAGTTTTGGAAGGAAGGTTTCTGTGATAGGAGAATGTTAAAGGATATTTTAAATACAGTGTTCAATATTTGCATTTACAGCTGGCAGACTTCTTCCTTCTTCATATCTAAGAAACTGAAACCTTTCAAATAGCCTAGTGAAATATGACTACCAACTTCAAAAATGTGTATGTCCATACTTTATTTCAATTTTGTTGTTAATGTCAAGTTACTCCTATCTAGCTGGAAGGAAAAAGAAAATCCTTTAATTTAATTTCATATAACATGAAAATGTACAGCATAGTATTAATGAAGACAAGGTTCTCATCACAAATATTTATTATCCTACCCAATATTTCCTACAGCAGGGGTCAGGAAACTTTTTGGCTGAGAGAGCCATGAATGCCACATATTTTAAAATGTAATTCTGTGAGAGCCATACAGCGACCCATGTATGTTACGCATTATCCAATAAAAGTTTGGTGTTGTCCCAGAGGACAGCTGTGATTGGCTCCAGCCACCCGCAACCATGAACATGAGTGGTAGGAAATGAATGGATTGTAATACATGAGAATGTTTTATATTTTTAACATTACTTTTTTTATTAAAGATTTGTCTGCGAGCCAGATGCAGCCATCAAAAGAGCCACATCTGGCTCGCGAGCCATAGGTTCCCAACCCCTGTCCTAACATCTGGTTTAAAAAGCTCTAAAACAAGATTGGGGCACGGAGAGTTTGTGAGCTGTGTTACTATCTCTACAGCGTTACTAATACAGTGTATATGATATTGTATCAAAATAAGTAGTGTTTCAACAAAAGGCATAAGTAAGAAAATTCTGACTGGGAGTTTTAGTTATTTACAAAACGCTTAGAAAATTCAGCAACAATTAATTAAACAATTTGTTTGAGAGGTTCAAACAAATTTATTAAGAACTAGACTTATTTTATCATAATTTCTATTTTATGTATTTCTTTTCTAGTTTTTCCACTTTTAGAGATTGTTAATAGTTGTATATACCTACTTTAGACTATAGAAGATTCTCTAGATAAGTGACTTCATTAATCCTTAAAAATGATTATGATAGAGTATTTTAATACCTAGAAATATTAGCATTTAATAAAATGTAGTTTAGCCTCACCAGGCAGCAGCATAGTGGATAGAGTATCGGACTGGGAAGCAGAGGGCCCAGGTTTGAAACCCTGAGGTTGCTGGCTTGAGCGTGGGCTCATCCGGCTTGAGTGCAGGCTCACCAGCTTGAGTGCAGGGTCACTGGCTTGAGTATCATCATAGACATGACCTCATGATCACTGGCTTGAACCCAAGGTTGCTGACTTGAGCAAGGGGTCACTCGCTCGGCTGCAGGACTCTGGTGAAGGCACATATGAAAAAGCAGTCAATGAACAACTAAGGAGCCGCAATGATGAATTGATACTTCTCATTTCTCTCCCTTCTTGTCTGTCTGTCCCCTTTCTCTCTCTCTCTCTCTCTCTCTCTCTCTCTCTCTCTGTCTCTGTCAAAAAAGAAAAAAAATGTAGTTTAGATCATCTTTTTACAGATGAGAAATCTCAAGACATAGGAGGTTACTGAATTACTTTGCAGTCCTATTTTTTTCCTTTTTTGCTAGTGTCAAAGGTGACACTGAAATTCTGATCTTTTAAACTTCTTTTATAATCATAAGGTATTATTTCTCCTCATGCTGATCAAAGTCCTTTAAAAGAAAATGAATTGAGGAGGATGACCATGATTCTATAGGTAATATTTGGAAGCACTGACAATCGGTTAAAACCAATGGAGATATGAAAAAAAATTGCTTATATGTGTAGATCACATAGTATGATTATTTTATGTCTGACTTCTTTTGCTTAACATTATGAGATTCATCCATGTTATCGTGTGTAGAAGTAGTTTGTTTATTTTTATTACTTTTAAGTATTTCATTAGATCAACAATTTTCAACAGATGTGACGCAAGAATTTTTAAACATGCAATACCTGATTATTTAGTCAGGGGCACTGACCTCTTTTCTCTTAGATTATCAAATAAAAAAATGACAACAGCAAACATAACAATAATCGTCTTGTGTGAATGAATTAAAATTATACCTATTTCTTGTTGTCAGATCAGCAAAAATACATTTTTTGATGTGCCACAAAATTTTAGCAATTAGTTTATGTGTGTGCCACAAAATTTTAGCAATTAGTTTATGTGTATCAGGAGATGAAAAAGGTTAAAAATCACTGCGTCAGATAATGTAATATACATTTTTATCTATTTAGATGTTGTTTTGTGGGTTATTTCCAGACTTTTATTCTTGCTAAGGACATTTTTATATGTGCAATCTAATGTTTTTTGATACACACACACATCTTTTGGTTCTATATCTAAGAATGGAATTGCTAAGTAATAGTATGTATGTATTTCCTGTTTTAGTCTATATTGCCAAAGAATTTTCCAAAGTTTATACTGATACTTGATATTTCAGTGTCTTAAATTTTAAACATTCTGGTGGGTATTGCAATAGTTAATCATTGTAGTTTTAACTTGTATTTGCCTGAGGACTAGTGAGGCGGAGCATCTTTTTAAAAATTTTTATTATTATATTTTGTGAAATGTCTATTCATATTTCTTTCCCATTAAAAAATGAGTTGTCCTTTTCTTATTGATCTTTATAAGTTCCTTGTGTAGTTTGTACATGAATCTGTTTGTTTCTTAGGGAAGCAGACACTGAAAAAGTTAAATATACAAAAGTTTTATCGAAGAGTAACATTTTGGAAAGTCATTAGATATGGGCCTCACCAAGAAGAATGTGACTTGAGCTACTTCTTGGTCAGTATATCCCTGAAAATAGTGTGATGTTGACTCTGAAAATGTTAATAGCTGGAGGCTGTCAGCTAACCACACTCTTAGTAACTGGTGAGTCCTTTTTTGAAGGGGAAATACATCTCTGCATGCTACAGAACCCTTTTGCAGTTGTATGTATTGCAGATATATTTTCCACTGAGTAGTTTATATTTTCACAATTTTTTTGTGTGTTTGTGTGTGACAGAGGGACAGATAGGGACAGACAGGAAGGGAGAGAGAGGAGAAGCATCAATTCTTTGTTGAAGCACCTTAGTTGTTCACTAATTGTTTTCTCATATGTGCCTTGACTAGGAGGCTACAGCAGACCGAGTAAACCCTTGCTCAAGCCAGCGACCTTGGGCTCAAGCTGGTGAGCCTTGCTCAAACCAGATGAGCCTATGCTCAAACCAGCAACCTCGGGGTTTCAAACCTGGGTCCTCCACATCTCAGTCCGATGCCCTATCCACTGCACCACTGCCTGGTCAGTCTATATATTTTCACAATTTTAATGGTATTTTTTGATGAATCTGTGTTCCTAATTTTAGTATTGCTTAATTTATTAAAAATTTTAATCGCGTTACTTCTGAGTTCTGTTGAAAAATCTTTGTTTATCTTAAGTTAATGAGATATTTTTTTAATGTTACTGCAGAAATATTTTTTAATCTTTTATATTTATATCTACACATCATGTGGAATTGATTTTGGTCATTAGAAAAAAACTAGAGCAAAATTGTATATCTATCTGTCTATATCTATCTAGAGATTAATACAGACATAGACATCCAATTAACTCAGCAACATAGACTGAAAGATCATCCTTTCTTACTGTTTGCAATGGCTTCTTTGTCATACATTAAGGGTCTATAAATACACAGGTTCATTTGAGAATAGTCTTTTTCTTTTTCTTTTTTTTACAGTGACAGAGAGAGTCAGAGAGAGGGGTAGATAGGGACAGACAGACAGGAATGGAGAGAGATGAGAAGCATCAATCATTAGTTTTTCTTTGCGACACCTTAGTTGTTCATTGAGTGCTTTCTCATATGTGCCTTGGCCGTGGGGCTACAGCAGACCGAGTAACCCCTTGCTCGAGCCAGTGACCTTGGGTCCAAGCTGGTGAGCTTTGCTCAAACCAGATGAGCCCGCGCTCAAGCTGGCGACCTTGGGGTCTCGAACCTGGGTCCTCCGCATCCCAGTCCAACACTCTATCCACTGTGCCACTGCCTGGTCATGCGAGAATAGTCTTTTCTTTTTTAAAATATTTTTAAAATGTATTCATTTACAGAGAGAGAAAGGAACAGAGAGAAGGAGGGAGGAGCAGGAAGCACCAACCCCCTTAGGTGCCCTGACCAGGTGAGCCTGGATTTCGAATCGGTGATCTCAGTGTTCCAGGTGGACACTTATCCGCTGCGCCACCACAGGTCAGGCAGAATAGTCTTTTCTATTCTATTAGCTTGTTTAGTCTATTAGTTTGTTTATCTCTTTTTATCTCTTGCTGCCATGCCCACCTTAAAGACTTAATTTCTGTGGTTTCAGAATTAATCTTATTATTTAGTAATAGCCATTGTTTGTCTTTTCTTCAAAATTTTATACTAGCCTTTCTCAACTGATGTTCTTTATTTGACTAGAGAACATACAAAATGATTCGAGTGATAATTTTCTCAATTCTCTCACATATGATACCATTTTAGATGCATAGAAGGAAAGTTAACTCCTGAAATGGAACTTTTAGGTCATTAGAGTTTAATCTCATGGAACTCTGTTTAAGAAATCATGAAGTGCTGCTCATATCTCCTTATCTATAAATATTTATATAATTTTTAAGATTATTTTATCAATTACCACCATTATTTTATTAGGAGTTTTATGGGGACAGGATTTAATCTATACCAGGGGTCTCAAAGTCGCGGCCTGCGGGCCGCAAGCGGCCTGCCAAACAATTTTGTGCAGCCCTCAGACTAATCCACGAAGTTCAAAATATTTTGGATAAAATTAAGTAAGCCTAGGGGCCTACTTGTATTTTTCATTTCTCTAGCATCCTAACTAGATATTAGCTTAGTTAACAGCAGTTGTGATGCGAACTACAGTTTCTGGTCGTTTTGTGACACTGAGTAAACTGCATGTACGATTGTGCTTGTTGTACTGATTTTTTTTTGTTTTCAACTGCAGTGAGAAAAGTGTTGCGTAACAGTTGCCTTTTGTAGACCTAGTGTGGCCCGCCGAATGGCTGTGATCTTGCTCTGTGGCCCACATGCTGAGTTGAGTTTGAGACCCCTGATCTATACCCTAATTTGGATAAATTTAAAATCTTTACAATATTAACTTTAAATCCACAAGTATGTATAATACATTGCTCTATTTATTTACATCTTCTTTAATTTCTCTCAATTATGTTTTATAAACACATGGTACGTTTTTTGTTAGATTTATTTCTAGGTATTTATTGTTTTTTCTTAGGCATTTATTATTTTTTATGCTATTGTAAAAGTAATGCTTAAATTTTTTTTATTTTTTCATTGTTTGTTGCTGTTATTCAGAAAGGCAATTTATGGAACATTGACCTTTTAATACATAGCCATGATAAGTTTACACATTACTTATGATAGTTATTCTGTGCATTCTTTTAGGTTTTTTAATGTGCACAACCATCTATTAGATCTATCTATGAATAACTACAGTTTTATTACTCATTTTCAACTAAGGTTGTAAGAGAAGAGTTTTCAGGCATTTCATTATCTAATTTAAAGTTAAAATTGTTTTCTAACCCCAATACTGTTTAACTGGTTGACTAAGGATTCATTTTCTACCTTTTTTTCCAGGCAAAAAAGAAAATGAATTAGCTAGTTGTACCGAATTCAACTATAGTGAATCAAAGCTGGATGTGATATATGTCCAGATGTTCAAAAGAAAACAATTATCATTTGTCATTTCCCAGTCTCTACTAAAACAATGCCAATTTAGAATGGGGAAATATGATTATACATAAACATTTGGCATCTCTCTTTCTAATAACTAACAAAGGATTCCTTTCACATCATTGGTGTTTAATGAGTCGTTTACTGATATTGCATATTAAAAAAATAATATACGTAATAATACAAAAGCACAGCCATTCTTTCTGTTTTGCTTTTGAAATTAAAAAAGTTTCTTAAATAAATATTAAAATGTCTGATGAGAGTTTTTGATGAAGAGAAACTAATAGCTATTAACCTGAGTGCTATGTGATATTAATTAACTTTTCTGCATGAACACATATCTGGATTCACGTTGGTCTGTTTCACATCCCGTGCTGCAATACAATTCTCCAGGACAAAACAATGTAGCAAAATCTTTATCTTCAAGAGATTGCATGAGAAATTCATGCCTTCATAACTTTTGATTTCATAAGAAAGAAAGTTATATTTTGAAGTTTTAGATATCTCATTGAGATCATTGACAAAAAAAATATATTGCTGTTATGACAAATTTCAGATGATCCACTTTAAAAAATAAAGATAGTAGGCCCTGGCTGGTTGGCTCAGTGGTAGAGCATCGGCCTGGCGTGCAGGAGTCCCGGGTTCGATTCCCGGCCAGGGCACACAGGAGAAGCCCCCATCTGCTTCTCCACCCCTCCCTCTCTCCTTCCTCTCTGTCTCTCTCTTCCCCTCCCGCAGCCAAGGCTCCATTGGAGCAAAGTTGGCCCGGGCACTGGGGATGGCTCTGTGGCCTCTGCCTCAGGCGCTAGAATGGCTCTGGATATAAGAGAGCAGTGCCCTAGATGGGCGGAGCATCACCCCCTGATGGGCATGCCAGGTGGATCCCGGTCAGGCGCATGCGGGAGTCTGTCTGACTGCCTCCCCATTTCCAGCTTCGGAAAAATACAAAAAAAAAAAAAAAAGAATTTTATTAAAATATATTCTCATAAAAATTTTCTTTTTATTATTTCTTCATTTGTCATTAATTTTTATATTAAAATATTATCCAAAAGCAGAAATATGTTTTCTGTTAAAATGTATATGAATTTATAATAAATAGTTGCTTTGAATACATGCTATTTTAACTAATGAATAATTGTTCAAAATCCCAATGAAGAAAAGAATTATGTTGTAAACTGTTTAGATATACTAAAACACCAAAGTGAACATTATAAAATATTTTAACTGCAGAAGTCTATCAAACATTGTCTAAGATATGCTTACATTTGCCAATGCAGTGTTCACAGAAAGCAATCAGATATTTTAGCCAATAATGAGATTAATGTTAAGTTTAATTTTATTTAGTAGTTACCCTTTAAAAAACTGTATTAAATGTTATTTACATAAATATATAAGATATTTAATAACCCTGGCCAGATAGCTTGGTTAGTTGGACTGTCATCCTGGAGTGCAATGGTTGCTGGTTGGATACCTGGTCAGGGCACTTACAGAAGCAGCTCCATGTTCTTATCTCTCTTTCTCTCTCTCTCTCTCTGTCTCTAAAAAATATAGAAGTAAATTTAAAAATTACATATTTAACAATGGAATAAATAAATTATATATTCAGTAAATCAATGAAACAAAGGAATAAATGTCATTTTTCGCTTTATTTTCATCTTCCCATAAACTCATATATTCATCTTTTTTTTTTTTTAACTGACGAGAGGGGATATAATGAGACAGACTCCTGTAAGCGCCCAACCGGGATCTATCTGCAACCTCATCTGGAGCTGATGCTTGTAACTGAGCTATTTTTAGTGCATGAGAATGACACGCTCAGACCAGCCAAAACGGGAACTATCCTCAGAGCCCGGGGCCCATGCTTGGACCAATCAAGCCACTGGCTGTGGGAGTAGAAGAGGGAGAGAAGGGGGGAGAAGCAGATGGTCAATTCTCCTGTGTGCTCTGACCAGGAATAGAACCTGAGATGTCCATACTCTGGGCTGATGCTCTATCCACGCCAACCGGCCAGGGCCCATCTTTTTAAAATATATGAAAGAAAAGAATCTCTCACACTATCATAAAAATTTAATCAGATCCCCTACAGGAAATTTAGATATAATTACTCTATGTTGCAATCACTTTCTTCAGTTCTGATCGTTTTGGTATGTATGAAGTGACATTATCAATGTTTTTTGTCTTTGAGGAGGTATGTGTAGTTATTCTGTGCATCACTGGTCTGTGACTATATGCTCCACACCTTAATGAGAATTGCCCTTGCCTTGTCTGTACAATGCACTAAAAGAGAGCCAACCCCCCTTTCTGAACTTCAGGGACCCATTCCTTGTCATGTATTATTCATTTTAAGTAAGTTAATGTTATTAGGAGACAGAATTTCTTGTATGATAAAAGATTTTGAGTGAGGTGCAGTTAATTACTTATTGCTCATGCCCTGGTGTGCTTTCCCATATAGTCTTTTTTCTTTTCTATTTCTTTTTCCTTCTTTTTCTTTATTCTATATGAGTGACAAGAAGTCATTAGGGCAAAGTCATAGCAGAAATTTTTATATTAAAACTTTAATGTATATGTGCCTGGGGTACTAGCTAATTTCAGTTTTCTAGTCAGAACATGAACGAATAATTTAGCATCTAGTGCTTTTCAACATGCTTATTTTAGTTCTTCAGACTCTTAAATCAGATACTGAATTACCTTAAGTGTTTTAATTGCATGTGTCAGTGACCTTGAAATGAAAGTTTTATTAGGAATTCTATGTCTATGAATATTTTATCTAGGAGTGGAATTGCTGAGTCATGGTAGTCCTATTTTTAATTTTCTGAGGAACCTTCATACTTTTTTCATAGTTGCTGCACCAGTTCCTACCAATAAGGCCCAAAGGTTCCTTTTTTTTCGCATTCTCACCAACACTTGTTTGTTGATTGATTGATTGATTTTTTTTTTTGCATTTTTCCGAAGCTGGAAACAGGGAGGCAGTCAGACAGACTCCCACATGCGCCCTACCGGGATCCACCCAGCATGCCCACCAGGGGGCGATGCTCCGCCCCTCTGGGGCGTCGCTCTGCTGCATCCAGAGCCATCCTAGTGCCTGAGGCAGAGGCCACAGGGCCATCCTCAGCGCCTGGGCTATCTTTGCTCCAATGGAACCTCGGTTGCGGGAGGGGAAGAGAGAGACAGAGAGGAAGGAGAGCGGGAGGGATGGAGAAGCAGATGGGCGCCTCTCTTGTGTGCCCTGGCAGGGAATCGAACCCGGGACTCCTGCACACCAGGCCGATGCTCTACCACTGAGCCAACTGGCCTGTTTGTTGATTTATTGATGATAGCTCTTCTGAAAAGTATGAGGTATTATCTGATGTGGTTTCAATTTTCATTTCTCTGTTGATTAATACAATTGAGCATCATTTCATATGTCTAGTGGGCCCTCTTTATGTCTTTTTTGGAGAAGTATCTATTCAGGTGCTCTGCCCATTTCTTAATTAAATTGTTTGATATTTTGGTTTGAGTTGTATGAGTTTTATTTATTAATTTTGTATATTAACCTCTTATCAGATGTATCATTGGTGAATACTTTTCTCATTCAATAAGTTGCCTTTTTGTTTTGTTAATGGTTTCTTGCTGTGCAAAACCATTGTGTGTGTGTGTGTGTGTGTGTGTGTGTGTGTGTGTGTGTGTGTATGTGACAGAGACAGAGAGAGGGACAGACAGGGACAGACAGAAAAGAAGAGAAATGAGAAGCATCAATTTTTCATTGCAGCACCTTAGTTGTTCATTGATTGCTTTCTCATATGTGTCTCACTCTTGACCCCCCCTGGTCAAGAGTGAGTGACCCCTTGCTCAAGCCAGTGAACTTGGGCTTAAGCCAGAGACATTGAACTCAAGCCAGTGAGCTGAGGTTATGTCTATGATCTCACAGTCAAGCCAGTGACCCCATGCTCAAGCTGGCGAGCCTGCACTCAAGCCAGTGACCTCGGGGGGGTTTTGAACCTGAGTATTTTGCATCCCAGTCCCATGCAGTATCCGTTGTGCCACTGCCTGGTCAGATGCAAAAACCTTTTATTTTGATGTAATGCCATTTGGTTGTTTTTTGTTTGTTTGTTTCCTATGTCCCAGGAGATAAATAAGAAAAATTATTACAATGTGAAATATCAGAGAGTTTACTGCCTATGTTTTCTTCTAGGATTTTAATGGCTTGAAATCTAACATTTAAGTTGTTTATTTAAGAGTTTATTCTTGTGTAAAGTATAAGAAGGTAGTCTAGTTTCTTCATTTTTTGCATGTATTTAATTTTCTCAACACTATTTATTAAACATATTATATTTCATTGTATATTTTTTCGTCTTTTGTGATAAATGTCTTGGATATATGGATACGTGTTTATTTCTAGGCTCTCTATTCTGTTCCATTGATGTATGTGTCTGTTTTATGCTAGTATCATACAGTTTTGACTTCTAAAGCCTTGTAGTATAGTTTGATATCAGTACCGTAATACTTTCAACTTGTTCTTCTTTCTCAAGATTGCTGTGGATATTCAGGGTCTTCTGTGGTTCTATATAAATTCTTGGATTATTAGTTCTAGTTCTGTGAAAAACACCATTACTATTTTGATAGGAATTGCTTTGAGCTATAGATTTCTTTGGACAGTATGGGCATTTTAACTGTGTTAATTCTTTCTATACCTGAGTATGGTATATGCATCCATTTATTTGTATCTTCTTTAATTTCTTTCTTCAGTATCTTATAACTTTTCTGAGTACAGGTCTTTTAAATCCTTGGTTAAATTTATTCCTACATATTTTATTTTTTTGAAGCAATTTTAAATGAAATTGTTTTCTTAGTTTCCCTTTCATGATTGGTATATAGAAATGCAACTGATTTCTGGATATTAATTTTTATTCAGCTAATATTTGAATTTATTGATCAGTTCTAGTAGCTTTTTGGTGGAACCTTTATAGTTCTTTATATAAAATATCATGCCATATACAAATAATGACAGTTTTATTTTTTTTCAATACTATGTTGAATAAAAGTGGTGAAAATGGACAGCTCAGTCTTATTTCTGATCTCAAGGAAAATACTTTTGTCTTTTCCCCACTGAGTATGATATTAACTGTGTGTTTGTCATATATGGTCTTAATTATGTTGAGGTATGTTCCCTCTATTCCCACTTTACTGAGAATTTTTATCATAAATGGATACTGGATTTCATCAAATGCTTTTTTTATGCACCTATTGATATGATTATATAATTAAAAAATATTTTATTGATTGATTTTAGAGAGAGGACAGAGAGAGAGACAGGGGAAAGGAGCAGGAACATTAACTGATAGTAGTTGCTTCTTGTATGTGCCTTCATTGGGCAAGCCTGGAGTTTCAAACTGGCAACCTCAGCATTCCAGGTTGACACTTTATCCAGTGCACCACCACCGATCAAGCATGATCATATGATTTTTATCTTTCATTTTGCTTATGTGGTCTATCATGATAATTGCTTTGTAAATATTGGACCAACTTTGCACTTGATTGTGGTGTAGGATTTTTTCATGTATAGCTGAATTTGTTTTACTAAAATTCACCTGTGAAGCTTTTGGAGGTTTTGTATGTTTATAAGAATTTATTAATTTCTTCTATGTTGTCCAATTTGTTCACATATAATTGCTCATACTATTTCCTTATGATTCTTTGTATTTCTGTGATGTCATTTGTTACATCTATTTCATTTCTGATTTTATCTATTTGTTTTACTTAATTATTGTGGTTAAGGGTTTATCAATTTTGTTTATCTTTTCAAAGAGCCAGCTCTTGGTTTCATTGATATTTTTATTGTATTTTTATATTTTGTTTATTTGCAATCTGATCTTTATTTCCTTCCTTCTACTTACTTTAGGTTTTGTGGGGTTTTTTTTAAAATTTATTTTTACAATTTTGTTTATTTATTGTATTTTATTTACTTATTTTTTTAGTGAGAGAGAGAAGAGGAAAGGACAATCAGGAAATCAGGGACAGACAGACAGGAAGGGAGAGAGATGAGAAGCCTCAATTTGTAGTTGCGGCACTTTAGTTGTTTTTTGAGTGCTTTCTCAGGCATGCCTTGGGGGCTGGGCCTCCAGCTGGGCCAGTGAAACCTTGTTCAAGCCAGCAATCTTGGGCTCAACCCAGTCACTGTGAGGTCATATCTATGATCCCATGTTCAAGCCAGAGACCTTGCACTCAAGCTCATGAGCCCACGCTTGAGCCTGTGACCTTGGGGTTTTGAGTCTGGGTCCTCAGCATCCCAGGCTGATGCTCTATCCCTTGTGCCACCACCTGATCAGGCACAGTTTTGTCTTTGTGTACATAGTTGCTTAACAATGACTGGATTTCTAGGCTATGATTGAGTAACTGGAGTTGTTATAAGTAGTTTGTATTGTCTATAACCAAGGTATGCTAAATGGGAAATAACATCTTTCTAAATATAGGCTTAGAAATTTTCATCCAATAGGTTAAGATGTTTTCTTTCTCTGGTAGCATGGCTGATGCATCCCTGGCTGCCAGGGCATTATTCATAGGTTTCAGCTGAGAAAACAGGGAACAGACAACCAAAAATAAGACCAACCAATCTACCCTATGTTATGGTACAGATTTCACAATTTAAGTCACCTGTATTCAATGGAAAACTTATAAATCTTCGTAAGATACATTTGTTGTCAGAAATGGATCACTTCCACTGATAAGTCAGCAACTATCCAAACTTGTGTCACATTTAAGATGTTCCCCAAAAGGCTGTTTGCTGTTAGGCCACAGAAAGCAGCACTAAGTCCAATGCATGGTCGTCCATGTTCAAGAGGACCCCTTTCTCCTTCTGGAAGTTGGTTAATCTTTCTGGTTATGATGTTAAAATTTTTTTCTCCTTGACTATGTAATCTAGTTCATGGTTTTTTATATTGAGCCTTATGCTGTCTTCCCAGCAGTCTTTATTTCCTTTGGTCTTCCTCAGCTGCTAAAGTTCTTTGCAACTTTTGCTCAACTAGACAGGGCACAGCCATCTTTGGCTGTCATGTGACTATTCCCTGTTCTTCTTTTTCTAGTTTCTTTAGGTATAAGGTTAGACTGTTTGAGATTTTTCTTGTTTCTTGTGGTAGGCCTGCCTGTACTGCTATGAATTTCCTTCTTAAAATTGCTTTCACTGTATCTGATGGATTTTGTGTCTATATGTTTTTATTTTCGTTATCTTAAAATGTCATAAGATTTCTTAAAAATTTTTCCATGCCTGACCAGGCAGTGGCGCAGTGGATAGAGTGTCAGACTGGGATGCGGGGGACCCAAGTTCGAGTCCCTGAGGTCGCCAGCTTGAGCGCAGGCTCATCTGGTTTGAGCAAAAAGTCCACCAGCTTGAACCCAAGGTCACTGGCTCCAGCAAGGGGTTACTCGGTCTGCTGAAGGCCCACGGTCAAGGCACATATGAGAAAGCAATCAATGAACAACTAAGGTGTTGCAATGTGCAATGAAAAACTGATGATTGATGCTTCTCATCTCTCTCTGTTCCTGTCTGTCTGTCCCTCTCTCTGACTCACTCTCTGTCTCTGTAAAAAAATTAATTAATTAATTAAAAAAAATTTTCCATTGATTTGAGAGAAAGAGAAAAGAAGGAGAGGGAGAGAAGGGGGAGAGAGTGATAGAGAGAGAAGCATAAATTTGTCACTCTATTTACTTTATCCATTTAGTTGTATACTCATTGTTGCCTCTTGTAGGTACCCTGGAATCTAAACTTGTGACCTTGGTGAACTAGGACAGGGGTTGGAAACCTATGGCTCACGAGCCAGATGTGGTTCTTTCGATGGCTGCATCTGGCTTGCAGACAAATCTTTAATTAAAAAAATAATAATGTTAAAAATATAACACATTCTCATGTATTACAATCCATTCATTTCCTACCACTCATGTTCATGGTTGCGGCTGGCTGGAGCCAGTCACAGCTGTCCTCTGGGACAATACCTAATTTTTATTGAATAATATGTAACGTACATGGATCGTTGTATGGCTCTCATGGAATTACATTTTAAAATATGTGGCATTCATGGCTCTCTCAGCCAAAATGGTTCCCGGCCCCTGAACTAGGATGATACTCTATTTTCTGAGCCACCCCACCAGGGCCTCTTTTAATTCTTTATATCATTGGTAATCCATTCATTGCTTACTGACATGTTATTCAGCCTTCATTTACAGTATTTGTGTGTTTTTCTGTTTTTTCTTGTAATTGATTCTTAATTTCATACCATTGTGGTCAGAGAAGATGCTTGATATGATTTTAACATTTTAAAATTGAGACATTTAATCTATCCCGGAAAGTGTTCAATGTGCGCTTGAAAATAATTGACATTGTCCTGCTTTGGGGTGATATACACTAAACATACCAATTAAATCCATCTGGTCTATTATGTTTTTTAAGGCCACTGTTTGCTTGTTGATTTTCTATCTAAAAGATCTATACATTGATGTCATCGGGTTGTTAAATTCTTTACTAGGACTGTATTACTGTCGATCTCTCCCTTTATGTCCATCAATGTTTGCTTTATATATTTAGGTACCCCTCTGTTAGGTGCATGGTTGTTTATAAGGGTTATATCCTCTTGTTGGACTGATCTCGTGATCATTATATAGCACCCTTCTTTGTCTCTTACTATAGCTTGTGATCTAAAGTCCATTTTCTCTAATGTAAATTTGCTACCCTAGCTTTTTTTTCTTTCCATTTACAGTGAAATATCTTTTTCCATCTTGTTACTTTCAGTCTCTGTGTGTCTTTTGATGTGAAGTGGGTCTTTTATTTTTTATTATTCATATTATGTTCCTTTTATTTTCCTTCTTCTTTTTAACAAGAACTCTCTTTGAAATTTCTTGTAATACTGGTTTGGTGGAGATAAACACCTTTAGTTTTTACTTATCTTGGCAGCTTTTTATTTCTCCTTCAATTTTAAATGATAGTCTTGCTGGGTAGAGTAACTTTGATGGTAAGTTCTTATTTTTCATCAGTTTGAATATTTCATGCCAATATCTCTGGCATGAAATTTTCTATTTAGAAAAGCTTTATAGAATCTTTCTTGTAGGTAACTAACTGTTTTTCTCTTGCTGCTTTTAAGTTTTTGTTTTTGTCTTTAACCTTTGCCATTTAAATTATGTGTCTTTGTGTGGGCCTATTTGGGTTCATCTTGAGCTTCTAGGATTTGTATATTTGTTTCCTTCACCAGGATAGGAAAGTTTTCATCATTATTTCTTCAGTTTCTCAATTTTTTGATCTCTCTTTTCTCCTTCTAGTGTCTCAATGATGTGAATGTTGCTATGCTTGATGTTGTCTCAGAGATCTTAATCTATCCTCATTTAAAAAAATTCTTTCTTTTTGCTGTTCTGATTAGGTGTTTTATGCTACCTTGTCTTCCAAATTACTGATTTTATACTCTGCTTCATCTAATCTGCTGTTGATTTCTTTTAATGTATTCTTCATATCAGTTATTGTATTCTTTATTTCTGACTTTTTTATAGTTTCTATGTCCTTTTTCATGCTTATTATCTTTGTTGAAGTTCTCACTGAGTTCATCCATTCTTCCTCTAAGTTCCTTGAGCAGCCTTGTAGCCATTATTTTGTATTCTTTTTCTGGTAGATTGCTTGCTTCCACAAAAGCTCTTTCTTTCTTTTTTCTTACTCCTTTACATGTTTTATATGTGAAAACCTCTGTTTCTTTATTCTCAACTATAACTCTCAATGCTTTATATCTCATAAGTCTTTCTGCAGATGAACTTCTCTACTACGCTTCAAACTGTATTTCTACTTGTCAGCTGAATTTTTCCAAAAGGATGTCCCACAGGTACTTCAAACCCACCATATCTTTAAACTAACTTTATCTTTTTCATTGAACACCCTCCTTTTATTCAGCAGCTCATTACTCATGCTAGAAAATTAGAATTGCTTTTGACATCTTTTTTTTTTCACATAATCCATGGTCAAAACATGTATAAGTCCTAAATACCAAATGTTTTTAGAATCAACCATCAATTCTTCATTTACATTGCTGCTACTCTTGTTTGGGCCTTTATTGTTGAGTGTATTAAATTAATGCCATAGAACAGATTGAGGAGGTTGTAGAAAGAAGGAGGGCTTTGGTGTCCAACAGACTGGGATGTTTGAAGACCCGGCTCTGCCTCTTACTAGCTATGTTTGTTTGGGAAGATCACTTAAACTTGTTGATCTTTAGTTTATTTAATATCAATAATGGCAAATTATTATTTTACAAAGTTGCTTTGTGTCGGATACATCATCAGATTTAAATAACTTGCTGTGATAACCTTGAGTATACAGTCATAGACTTTATTCCAAAAACGAACAGAACTTTCTGGTAGACCGTATATAAATATAAGGAAGACAAGGTTCCAGCTATTGTAAACTGATAGTATATAAATTTTTTTTTATTAAATTTAATGCAGTGCCATTGATAAATCAGGGTACGTATGTTGAGAGAAAACATTTCCAGATTATTTTGACATTTGATTATGCTGTATATCCCTCACCCAAAGTCAAATTGTCTTCCATCACCTTCTATCTGGTTTTCTTTGTGCCCTTCCCCTCCCCCCACCCACTCTCTCTCTCTCCTTCCCACCCCATCCCTCCCACCCACCCCCCGTTACCATCACATTCTTGTCCATGTCTCTGAGCCTCATTTTTATGTCTCATCTATGTATAGATTCATATAGTTCTTAGTTTTTTCTGATTTACTTATTTCACTCTGTATAATGTTATTAAGGTCCATCCATGTTATTGTAAATGATCCGATGTCATCATTTCTTATGGCTGAGTAGTATTCCATAGTATATATAACAAAGCTTTTTAATCCACTCGTCCTCTGACAGACACTTGGGCTGTTTCCAGATCTTCACTATTGTGAACAATGCTGACACAAACATAGGGTGCATTTCTCCTTTTGGAGTATGTCTATGGTGTTCTTGGGGTATATTCCTAAAAGAGGGATAGCTGGGTCAAAAGGCAGTTCAATTTTTAACTTTTTGAGGAATCTCCATACTGTTTTTCACAGAGGCTGCACCAGTCTGCATTTCTACCAGCAGTGCAGGAGGGTTCCCTTTTCTCCACATCCTCGCCAGCACTTATTCTGTGTTGTTTTGTTGATGAGCGCCATTCTGACTGGTGTGAGGTGATATCTCATTGTGGTTTTAATTTGCATTTCTCTAATGATTAGTGATGTTGAGCATTTTTTCATATGCCTATTGGCCTTCTGTATGTCCTCTTTGGAGAAGTGTCTATTCATTTCTTTTGCCCATTTTTTGATTGGATTGTTTGTCTTCCTGGTGTTGAGATTTACAAGTTCTTTATAAATTTTGGTTATTAACCCCTTATCAGACGTATTGTCAAATATGTTCTCCCATTGTGTAGTTTGTCTTTTTATTCTGTTCTTGTTGTCTTTAGCTGCGCAAAAGCTTTTTAGTTTGATATAGTCCCATTTGTTTATCTTCTCTTTTATTTCACTTTCCCGTGGAGATAAATCAGCAAATATATTGCTCTGAGAGATGTTGGAGAGCTTACTGCCTATGTTTTCTTCTAAGATGCTTATGGTTTCATGGCTTACGTTTAAGTCTTTTATCCATTTTGAGTTTATTTTTGTGAATGGTGTAAGTTGGTGGTCTAGTTTCATTTTTTTTGCAGGTAGCTGTCCAATTTTCCCAAAATCATTTATTAAAGAGGCTGTCTTTACTCCATTGTATTTCCTTACCTCCTTTGTCAAATATCAGTTGTCCATAGAGCTGTGGGTTTATTTCTGGGTTCTCTGTTATGTTTCATTGATCTTTAAACGAATAGGGTTGCAACAGTTATCTCACCTTTAGCTCAAGTAGCCTGCATAATGCTTCCCAAGTCTGCAAAACTTGTGTCTAGTCTAGTCCTTCTTAAGCTTAAAAGGCTTCAAAATCTCCAATTGCCTAAAGTTTTGTGGAATTTGAGATCCTTACTAATCTGTATTTCAATCTCCAATGTTTTGCGTTCATTTCCCACCACTTTTGGAAGAAAAATATACTCCCCATGGTTAGAGTACACCAGGAATCTCTGTGTCTTTCTATCTTGCTTGTTTTGCTTTTCCCTGACTATATTGCTTTTTCTTCATTTTCCTTCTTAACAAAACTTTGGTCCTAACCACTTCCCTGCTTTGATGCCTTCCCTGACTCCCATCCCTTGTCATAGATAGAAGTAAATACCCCCTGCTCTGAAAAGCCTATATAATTTGTTCACACAGGTAATTATAATAGTTAACATTCATGGAATTTTGTCATATTCTCAACACTCTTATAAATATTTTATATGTATTATTTATACTTTTGCAGAAAGCAGCATTAATACCCACATTTTACAAATCAGAAACTCAGACACAAAGTGATTAAGGAACTTTGCCTAAGATCAGTGTGTGATGGAGTCAGGCTTTGACCCAGACAGTCTGGCTCCCGTGTCTATGCGATTTTCCACTTACTCTTTATTGCCTCTTCATATTATTTAACACTTGATGGAGTTTCATGTGCCCCAGTCATATCCTTGAATTAGAGAAGACCCAGCCCACTGAGATTCTTGTTGCACATATATTAGTTTGGCAGTAACAAGTGCAATTATAGGCAATCAGGATGTAAGCCCTCCAGGACTATGTAAGTGATAGCACTTTGCAAATGATTTTCATTGTTAAAGTGCTTTTGAAAGGGTAACTATCCATAATGCTACACAATCAACTTATATTACTTATAGAGTGATTATTCATTTTTGTGACTTGCTTTTTTGTCATTTACTGACTTCACCTCTGGCCCTCATTCCTGTTTTTTGTTATTTCTCTGTTCATTACCATGTCCAATAGAAGAAGAGAGAAGAGATGCATTCTAATCATTCAGATTTTCCTCCTTGTGGGCTGCTAGAATAAGGAAAGATTAAACTCTTGGAAAACATAATTTTTAGGGTTATACTGTAAAATTTTATGTATACATACTTATTTTTCATTATTATCAACTAAAATCATTTATAATTTAAGTACCATGTGTTGAGTACTTACAATGTGCTAAACTTTGTGAACTGCATTAATTGTATAAGCTTTATCTTATATTTTCTACCCTTTAATATAAGTCCAATCTGAGAAATCTCATGAAATAATTTTTGACAGTGTGCATTAATTAATTTAGCAGTCCACATAAATGCACTTGTATAAAAACTCTGGCTTTAGAAAACTGTTCATTTCTCAAGGGCTAAATATACCATATTTTTCACTTCATAAGATGTACTTTTCCCCCAAAAAAAGTGGAGGGGAAAATGTCTGTGCATTTTATGGAGTGAAAAATATGATACTTTATTAAATATTTTAACACACCATTTGGTTCAGAATTTTTTTTATTTTCCTCCTTTAAACCCTAGGTGTGTCTTATGGTCAGGTGTGTCTTATGGAGTGAAAATATGGTAAACCTTTTCCTATCTTATTTATATATTATGCTTCAATTGCAAGTCTTAGAATCTTTCCCAAGAGCATTCTTCTGGCCACACTGAGGTTGTTCCCAACCACATCATATACCTTTGTCTTATGACCTTTATCATGTCTGGTGTACCCTCCATCCCTCATTCTGGGTGAGCTTTCTTGTGCCTTTGAAGGCCAACCAAGAAGCAAGATCTCAAGAAAAGCATCTATGGGAACTGCCTTGTTCCTGACTTTTCCTCTTGCTATAAATTCTTTAATGCTTGTTACATCTATTGCTGACATTTATTTATTCTTGGTATTTATTTCCCTTTATGCCTGTCCTGTCTCACTTACTGGTTTCATATAATAATGATATTACAAACTGCCATTTTTTAAGCATTTTCTAAAAGTCAGGTATTTTGCTAAGGTTTAGCAAACTTTATCTCACAATAACCCAAGGAGATAGCATTACCAATGAAAGATCAGGGGCTCAGAGAGGTTAAGACACTTGCCCTAAATTACGCAGCTTGTGAATGGTGGAGCCACTGCTTCTTATCATGATTCTCTTTGAAACCAGAGATCATGTATCACATCTTTCACTGAGGATTATTGTAAAGCTTCAGTGAGATAAAATTTGTAGCACCTGAATGCACAAAGGGGACTCTATCATCTGTGGATAATCATACTATTTCTTACGGTACAATTAAAACTGTGAGTTTGGCCTTGGCTAGTTGGCTCAGTGGTAGAGCATTGGACCAGCATGTGGATGTCCCAGTTTCGATTCCTGGTCAGGGCAAAAAGAAGAAGTGTCTATCTGCTTCTCCACCCTTCTCCCTCTCACTTTACTCCCCCCCCACTTCCTCCTCCCCTCCTGAAGCCATGGCTTGATTAGAACGAGTTGTCCCTGGGCTCTGAGGATGGCTACATGGTATGTGCCTCAGACACTAAAAAATGGCTCTGGCTGCAACAGATCAAAGGCGCCAGATGGGCACAGCATCGCCCTCTAGTGGGCTTGCCAGGTGGACTTAGGTCAGGCGCATGTGGGAGTCTGTTTCTACCTCCCTTCCCCTCATTAAATAAAAAATATAAATGAAATTAAAATAAAATTTATATAAAAAGAATAAAAACTATATGGGTAAATAGAAATAAAAACAAGTCAACACTTCTTTATTTACATAAATTAAAATATCTTTCTAATTGTATAGCACCCTAAATAGCAATTTATTGATAGAGAAATGATATGAAAATACCATAATTTTATAACTTATTAATAACCATAAAATGGTAAGCATGAACAGTACATTTTCTAACTGTAGGTGGTCACTTAGATTATCACCATGTTATAGAAAAAATGGTTTTTGAAAATATTAAATTATCATATTAATTTTATTGTTTTATTTCCCAGTTTCTTATATCATCAACAAACGATTTTGCAATGCACTTTCTTTACCTGTTGCCTTCCAGGTTTTGAGAATGTTCAACTTGAAAGATATTATTATCCAGCTGTTATTAACATCATCAACAATCTACAATGTCTCAGTTAATGGAAATAATTTGTAAAACATTGGCTATTACTAGAACTGTGCCTGAATTTGAATATACTTGTCAAATATATATATATATATATATTTTTTTTTTTTACCTAATTTATATACTCCTTAATTTTTAAAACAATTGTTCACTTTTGAAGGTAGAGACAAACAACTCTAGTAGTAAAATCTGGTTATCATATATAGGCTTTAATGCTGATTTTAAAGTGATAGCCATTTCTATGGTGTCTACTGAAATAACGTAGTTATCTCTTGCAATATAATGATTTATGCCACCTTTCTTTTCTTTGACAGACAGCCTAGAATATTTTCAGTTTGTTTAATACATGTCAAATAAAAATCTATTCATATCTCTGTGGGTTGGCACAGCCACTGAGGCATCGAGGACAAGATTTTCCTCTTCACTCCATCCACTGCCTTCATTGGCTATGATCTATATGACCTTTTCAAAACTCTAGGTTTGTGGTCTTTTGACGTTCTCCAATTAAAAATCTTAGCTATTTGTTCAATTTCAGCAATTCCCACTCAACAGCAGAACTTGTCATTACTTGTCAGTTTTATTGATCTCATATCTTTGATTTCAAATTTTTTATTTTATTTCTGTCATGGGACCTATGTTTTTCCATCACTTAACCATCAGTTGCTTCACTGCCTTACTATTCTCCCAGTTGTCCAACCATTTCTTTTTTCTTTCTTTCTTTTTTGTTTTTTTGAATTTTTATGAAATGAGAAGCAGGGAGGCAGAGAGACAGACTCCCACATGTGCCCTACCGGGATCCATCTGGCATATCCACTAGGAAGGATGCTCTTGCCATCTGGGGAGATATTCCATTGTAACCAGAGCCATTCTAGCCCCTGAGACAAGGCCATGGTGCCATCCTCAGCGCCTGGACCAACTTTACTCCAATGGAGTCTTGGCTGCTGGAGGGAAAGAGAGAGACAAATAGAGAGAAAGGAGAGGGGGAGGGTGAAGAAACAGGTGGGTGCTTCTTCTGTGTGCCCTGGCCGGGAATTGAGCCTGGGACATCCACACACTGGGCCAACGCTCTACCACTGAGCCAACTGGCCAAGGCCACCAACCATTTCTAAATTTCAATTGTCTCTCCATTCAACCTAGACTCTTCTAGTCACTATCTCATGTTCTATCACCCTTTAACTTTGGGGAGGCATTTCTTCTACAGTATCACCCAACCCTACAGACATCCACATGTCTGATTTGCTTATACTTGCTTTCTATTCTTATTTTGTGACATAAATCACAGAACTTGATAAGTGACCTTCAACACAGAGCCCATGATTTTCAAGTATAAAGATGTCTTAGAAATCAAATGCAGAATGTAAAATGTGTTGCTTGTTTTTTGGGAGGGAGAGGGAGGGTAAGTAGTTCAGCTTGATGGGCGTGACAGGGAATAAAGAAGAATGTAACTGGAAAGGTGAATTAGACCTAAGTCATATAAAGTATCAAACTAAGGACTTTAAACTCTTCCTGTAGACCAATGGTCCTCAACCTTTTTTGGGCCACATACTGGTTTAATGTCAGAAAATATTTTCACGGACCAGCCTTTAGGTTGGGACGGATAAATGTATCACATGACCGAGACAAGCGTCAAGAGTGAGTCTTAGGTGGATGTAACAGAGAGAATCTGGTCATTTTTTAAAAATAAAACATTGTTCAGACTTAAATATAAGTAAAACGGAAATAATGTAGGTTATTTATTCTTTTTCTGCAGACCGGTACCAAATGGCCCACGGACCGGTACCGGTCCATGGCCCGGGAGTTGGGGACCACTGCTGTAGACAGTAGGAAAGAGTTGAGAAAAATTAAAATAAATAAATATTCTTAGAGCTACACTTTTAGAATTAAAACGTTGGCAAAAGTGTGGAAGACTGTTGGCAGGTTTTAAAATTAATTGCAGACTATCAGATTAATTTGGAAGCTATTGAAATTGTGCAGTCATGAGGCATGATGGCCTAAACTAGACAGCTGTAACAGAAATGAAGAACTGATTTTTCTTCACTGTGTTCGTCAGCAAATTAGTATCTTCCATAGCATTTATAATGGTCTGTGGTGCTATAGGAGACTTTCAGAAAAATCTCTGAGGTGTTTAATAGCATGACATGCCAATTCATCTTTCTCATAGGATACAAATTAGTTTACCAACTCAACTATTCTTCCTAGGTAAAGCTTGTTGTGTATCTCCACACAGATGGAATTATTATACATACTGCAACAAGGGATGCAGTTCTTTTGACTTGCCTCCTCTTTATCTTTTGGTACCCTAAAATTTCCAACTCACTGTAAAAGAAGATTTTAAGGTCTAGACTGAAAAAAGAGAAGTTATGTCAGATACTGTAGCATTTTTTTTTTTTCTGTATTTTTCTGAAGCAGGAAACGGGGAGAGACAGTCAGACTCCCGCATGCGCCCGACCGGGATCCACCCGGCACGCCCACCAGGGGGCGACGCTCTGCCCACCAGGGGGCGATGCTCTGCCCCTCCGGGGCGTCGCTCTGTTGCGACCAGAGCCACTCTAGTGCCTGGGGCAGAGGCCAAGGAGCCATCCCCAGCGCCTGGGCCATCTTTGCTCCAGTGGAGCCTCGGCTGTGGGAGGGGAAGAGAGAGACAGAGAGGAAGGAGAGGGGGAGGGGTAGAGAAGCAGATGGGCGCTTCTCCTGTGTGCCCTGGCTGGGAATCGAACCCAGGACTTCTACACACCAGGCTGACGCTCTACCACTGAGCCAACCAGCCAGGGCCTGTAGCATTTTTTTATAGTCAAGTGTATTTTCCCTAATTTGGGATGATTTGTTGATTTGTTGTTTGCACTGGTAGAAGTAGCTAGAATCTTTCAAACACAGCTTTTCTGAAAAAGAGTAATAATAAGTCAAAATTCTATTCTGACTACTCTGACCCAAGTTCTTTTCTACCAAACCTTAGTTTCATATTTTTCTATCATTTTGAAGATTTTAGAAGAGTGCATAAGTAAGGTTTTCTTTTGCTCAGTAAGCCATCATGGAACAGAAATTCAATTATTAATCTTTAACAAAGTCTATGAAGCACATATTTACTAATTTAGCCTGCTTTAATTTAGCCTAGAATAAAATTGATGTTTTACATAAGACTTTGTTTATAGCCTATAGTGTAGTTCCTTTTTCTGCTTTGTATTAAGGTTGGTGTACACTTGCTTTATTCTCCTCAGTTAACAGGCCTCCTGCTATGTTAACTTTTCAAAGGCAAGGAATAAGTTTCTCATTTTTGTATCAGTGCACCCTCTACAAATTATTGTCATTGAATAGGATCAAAATAGATTTATGTGAAATCAGCATGTATTTTTTTCCATACAAACAACTGTAAACCCACTTTGACCCTCCCACCCTGTATGTGTGTGTGTGTGTGTGTGTGTGTGTGTGCATGTGTGCTTCTAGACAAAGCAATTTCCATTTTAGCATTATCATTGGGATAGGAAGGAATATGAGAAGAATGTTTCTACTCTCAACAACAATAAATCAAGCTTTAGGCTGTATAAAATCCCTCATTATAAAGAAATCAAGGTAAGATGTACTAGAGGCCAAGGGGGAAGAAATTTTCTGTTGAAATTTTTCTAGATTTCAGTTAATAAAAGAGTGGAAACCAAATTGGTTCAATGGTTGAATTGACCCCAAAGGACAGAAACTATAATCATAACTTAATTCATTTTGGTATTTGACACTTCACATTTTTCATTTCAATTACTCTCCATGGGTTTCTTGCATGTCTACTTATCTTAGGAACAAAAAAACACTGTCTACCTTATCTTAGACTGTTTAAGGATGTTCACATAGCAGTAACTTTGGCAAAGGACAAGGTCTAGCTCCAGCACAAAGGACAGATTGGTTTACTGTTCACTATAATAAAGATAACATCTGCTTGGAGCAAAGTTTACATAAGCTTTCTGCCCATTAGAAAAGATTTGGGTTTCCTGAAGTCAAAGTCCCTTTCCTGTAATATGCCCCACTTTATGTCCAGGTTTGTTCCAGTTTTCTTTACAGTGGCCCATGGGAACTGGGACTCAGAGAAGTGGAGCAAAAATGATGGTACTTTGGCTACTGCTAGTGCTGTGAGTGAAGAATCGGACTTTGTTTCTGACTCAAGAGTAAAATACAGTGTGTCTGTAAAGTCATGATGCACTTTTGACCGGTCACAGGAAAGCAACAAAAGACCATAGAAATGTGAAATCTGCACCAAAAAGAAGGAAAACCCTCCCAGTTTCTGTAGGATGATATGGCAGCATGTGCGCATGCACAGATGATGACATAACACTATGTATACAGCAGAGCAGCCCATGGTCATGCCAGTCGAGATGTGGACGGTACAGAGGAAAGTTCAGTGTGTTCTGTGGATCGCTAAATTTGAATCCATGACCAATGTGCAACGTGAATATCGGTGCATTTATAACGAAGTGCCACCACATAGGAATAACATTACTCGGTGGGATAAGCAGTTGAAGGAAACCGGCAGTTTGGTGGAGAACCCCCATTCTGGTAGGCCATCAGTTACTGACGAGTCTGTAGAGGCTATACGGGATAGCTACCTAAGGAGCCCTAAAAAATCTGTGCATGAGCCCACATCGAACTGCACTGAATAGGTATGAAACTGGGAGAGTTTTCCTTTTATTTGGTGCAGATTTCACATTTCTATCATCTTTTGTTGCTTTCCTGTGACCGGTCAAAAGTGCACCATGACTTTACGGACACACTGTATCTTGAACTGTGCCTGTGAAACTGTGGAAGGCTAACCTGTAGGTTTCCAAGTTGAGGAAGAGTCAAACCCCCCCCCCCCCCCCCCGCCCAGTTTTTGACAGATACAAGAGGTTAGAACTGATTCCCACCTGACCTGCGGTGGCCCAGTGGATAAAGCGTCAACCTGGAACACTGAGGTGTCTGGTTTGAAACCCTAGGCTTGCCTGCTTAAGGCACATATGGGAGTTGGGCTTCCTGCTCCTCCCCTGCCCTTCTATCTCACTCTCTTTCAATTTCCCTCTCTCTCCCCCACCCCCCTAAAATGAATAAATAATTTTTTTAAAAAAGAACTGATTCTCTATTATAGAACCAAATAACATGAAAACAGTTATTCTTCAGTGACATAATACCAAATTGTTTCTGTCTTTTCTTCAAAAGTCATATGACTTTATTACTACTACTATTATGAATATGACAAAACCAAGAATAATGCTTTGAATTTTCAGGTAGAAATATTCCCCAAGGAATATAATAATAGGATAATTGCATGTTGATGTTTCATTTGTTCCTTTAAGTTAACTTTCAATCTCCTAACCTTCTACACAGAGCTCTACTTTATTATTTCAAATCTTCACAATAGTATTCCTTTGGAGATTTCTTAGCAGAGAAAGCCTAGGAGCATTACAGATGCTAGTTAGAACTATAAATACACAGAGTATTAGCAGGCTAAGCCTCCTTCACAACCCTTTGGGAAATTAAGCAAATGGCAAAAGTGTTCTAAATGTATTATAATTTCAATTCTTTGTTTCGTTTTTTTCTGTAGTGGGGTTGATTTTTATCATCTATTAGAATGGAACCCATATGAAGTGAAACTTTGCTGAGCATTTTATTGAATCTTTTTGGAGATTAGAATCAAAACACTAAATGCCTTAAGTGTCGAGTTCATGTGTGTGTGTGTGTTGTGAATCCACAGAAGGAGCTTGGGATGATTTCCCCATATATATATACCGACATCTCTCTTCACATGAAAGCTCTTAACAAACAACAATACGGAAAATACAATACTTTAGCTCTATTTTTTTCTCTGCATTATCGTTGGCAATGGGATGTTCACTAACACATTTTTAAAGTAAGCCTGTGAATAAGGTAGCGAGTTAAAGCAATTTTTTGTGTCATTTAGTTCTGTGTAAATATCAGTTTCCTTTTAGACCATTAACTTCTTGAGAGCAGAGCCTCTGCCTTATTCATCTTTGAATCTTTGCACGACTCAATAGCCTCTGCAATATTGTAAGTGCTCAGTAAATATTTATTTGTTTGAATTAATGAAAAAATATAATGCTTGGATTAAAAAATAGTAAATGGGCACATTTTCAGGGGAACTATTTTTCAGTGAATTAAGAAAATGCTTTACTTCTGGCAGAATAATGCCTCTCATTTCAAATATTCAGTTGTGTTTTAAAAATGGGGTTTTAACTTTTACCTGTTGTTTTTATAATTATTTAATTATTCCTCATTCTGATAGATCAAATAAAGATATAATTATAGCAAGCACTTACTGAGAGCTTTTCAAGTGCCAGGTATTGTTCAAAACTCTCTCCATATTACCGCACTCAGCCATCAAAAAGCTATTATTATTATCTCTATTGTGCAATGAGGAAATGGGTTATAGGGAGGACAGATAACTTGCCCAAGGTTACCAACAATAAAAGGCAATATGGGGTAGGATAGATGTATAAGTGCATACATTAGAGATAATCCATAATTTGCTGGAACTAGGTAGAAAAGGTTGAAAAGGAGCTAAAATGCAAACTATTTTGAAACTTAACTTTCTGTTATAGCAAACTAGAATTTGGCTTTAAAAGCAATCAATTTCTTTATCCTCGGCAAAGGTTTATTTTCCAGGCATTCTGGCTAGTGTTCATTAAACATGGATACTGGTAGGAAGAAAAAATTATACTTGACCATATATTGAGCTTTTAAAAGATATAACAGGTGTATAATAAATGCTTTTTTTTTTGGTAGACTGAAGGTGGTAATAGGATTCTAAATTTCTATCTTATTTTATGCTGATTAGGTTAAACACTAATCATTTTATACTGATTTCAGTTTATAAACATTTTCATGCCCATTATCCCTTTCTGGGAAGGTATATCTAAATCTTAGGTTATAAAGATCATTGAGCCTGCAGTGAGTTTTGCGTTCCTTTGTATGATACCACAGTCAAATAATTATCAAATGTTTTCTCATGGTGATTCATTTTACTGACATTTTAGAGAAATTATACATGTGCATAAATACACAAGCTAAAAAATAAATAGGTCTAGAATCATAACTCCTAGAGCCTATGTGAATTTTATAATATTACATAAGAGAACTAACATCTTCAAAATCATAGCTCTTAGTGAGTTCTTGTAGTTTCAATTTTTATAATGTTTAATGAAGTTCAATGATTTTCCAGAAAGACAGATGGCCTCTAGTTTCTTTTAAAATTTTAAATAAAAATTTAAAATTAATTGATATAAACATATTTTGGATCATCTATAGGACCACTTATAACCAAGTACTAAAATAGGACTTGTCTGTTGGCAGTTGCCATTTGCCTTGGTTGGGTTTTTCAACCTTCGTATTACTGACATTTTGGACTAGATGATTCTTTGTTGTGGGAATATGACCTGTGCTTTGTAAGATATTTAGCAGCATCCTTAGCCTCTCCTTTTTGATACTATAGGTACTGCTCTTTCTTACTTATTGTCCAACCAGAAACGTCTCCAGATGTTACCAAATGTAGCAGGGAGGGCAAAACTGACCCCATGGAGAACCAGTGTGTATTGGTGTCCAACAATGTGTTTAAGAGAAAAGTTACTTTTAAATGTGGGATAACATGTAAAGAACAGAGGTGGAACTGAATGCATAAATGATGCATTTCATACCAGGTGAAGGTTTCACAATACTTTTAACAGGAAAAAGTCTTAGAATGCTTGACTCATCAGATGTCACAGGTTAGTATAAGTGTTCTGAACTAAGATGACAAATCTGGGCTGAAGCAGTTAAGTTTCATATATACATTTAGTTGCAGCATAATAATATCATCTATCACACTAAATTATTGTTGTTAATTTGAATATTACTTCTTTTTAAATTTTGTTTATGTATACTGGTAATTTGTTTTCATTGTAGAATTAAAGCACTAAGCATAATGAATTTATACTTAGTTTTGTGTTTGTACATATTTAACAAACATAATAATAAAAATAATTTGTGAACACCAGAAAGCCTCAAAAATGATTTTTTTTTCCATTGAAAGGAATCAGTACATTTCTGGAATTTGTGAAGCACTGGATTTGTGGTATTAGAGTCTGAATGGAGAGGAGGTGCCAGGCCAATGAGAAGAGAATATTGTTGAGAAATTTGGGGAAAACTCCAAACTTAAATGCTGGACTTCCGCTGCCTCACTAAAATTGTGCCAAGTACAGAAGAAATAAAAATCGATGTTCCCTTCTAAAAATAGCTTACAAAATAATAGAAACTGCTAACTGGTTTATTCTATTTTTTTTCCCTTATGACAAAATGAAGTTTATAAATACACTTTTTCCTTATGTAAACTGCCATGTGGAAAGCGTGAGTACTCAAGTGAGATAATTTCAATTTTGATTATAATTGAAGACTTAAGAATCAGGGATGGAATCGTAAATACGTTTTCAGGTAATTTTGACAATTTTATTGTTTTGCACTGTACAAACAATATACAATTCCCTGTGATTTCAGAGAAAGTGTAAAATGGTTTCACAGGCTGCAGAATATGCTCCCATTCCCATTATCTGCTGTTACCCACTGCTTTGTTAGATGGATTCACTTGAAGAATCCTTGAGACTCCACTGCCCTCCCTAGACACCAAAGGAGCTGGAAAACCCTCTCTTCCACCCACAATCGTTTTCTTGTTTATTTTTTTTCTCTTATTATCTTCTTTTGGAGGGTGTTTGGGGATGGTGGTCAGTAAAGTAAAAGAGTAAAATCAATTATAACTGGTTATGGTTTCAGTGGTTGAAGAGGAAAAGCCCAACCCTTCCTCCTGAACCTATTTTTTTTCATTCCCTGGAAGAGAGAGAAGGGACTTTCTAAGGAGAGAATTTTGGAGAGCATTTGGGGGTGCATTGGGAACCTTTACTTCTCTCTATTTAAGAGGAAGTGGAATAGTTCATTGTTTGATATGTTTTTATGAAAGTTGGGGCCATCTGAAAATCTGTGGTGCATTGCATTTCTAAAAGGACACAATTAGAATGCAAGCAATAAATTAGGTGAAAAATCTACATCATTAGAACGACCCTCTGCTAATTAGGATCAATCCTTTCTTCAAAAAAGTTAGATGACTCGGGTTACATTTTAGATCTAATTCTTTGGTACTTAATGTGACATAATTATCACAAAGTTTTAATGAAATGAAGATTGTTTATGCAGGAATTTTATCTGTCATGTATAAGTACTAATGTATAGTAATTATACATTTCTGCTTTGAGGTCATGATGTTTAAGAAAGAAAATTCTTCAAATCGCTGTGATTTTGGAATCAAGTCTCTCAGTCTTACAAATGAGCTAGCCACATTATCTGATAGAAAAATTTGAGATGCTGTTTTGTAATGTCAGCCTCTAGCAAGATAAGTGTTAATGTAGGCCTACTTCCAGTACTGTTATCTTGTAAACTGACAACACATTTGATGGCTGCAACTTGTACTGAACTTGTTAAAGATATAGAAAAAATCCCCAAAGAAACAGGAATAGGAGACTTTAACCTTCTGAAAGTTTATAAACTCATTGAAAACAATTGTTTGGACATATTCCTGATTATCTCTGTAAAAGGAAGCAGAGTCTGATTTCTTCTAAAAGGCCACTCTTTCAGGCGATGCACAAATGTGCTTTAGACATCGACATATTTTTCAGAACTCCAAATGACTCAAACCAAATATATCTGAAATTTTATGAAACAAATTCTCTCTTGACTTTTATTTATTGTCTCTTGATCCTGTGTATACATTATAAGGGAATAGACTGTCATGGTTATTTTAGAATCCACTTTTATTACGAGTAAATCTGGTTCTATATGGATAAGAGATAAAAAGTTAAATGATGCACAAATCGCCTGGCCAGTTGGCTCAGTGGTAAAGTGTTGTCTGGTGTGTGGAAGTCCCTGTTTTGATTCTTGGTCAGGGCACACAGGAGAAGTAACCATCTACTTCTGCACCCCTCCCCCTCCTCTATCTCTCTCTCACTCTATTTCTCTCTCTCACCTCCTGCAGCCATGGCCCGATAGGCTCAAGTGAGTTGGCCCTGGCTTCTGAGAATGGTGCCATGGCCTCACTTCAGGCACTAAAATAGCTTGGTTGCTGAGCAATGGAGCAATGACACCAGATGGGCATAGCATCAGTGGTAGAGTGTTGCCCAGTGTGTGGAAGTCCCAGTTTTTATTCCTGGTCAGGGTACACAGGAAAAGCACCCATCTACTTCTCCATACCTCCTCCTCTTGGTTTTTTCTCTCTCTCTTTCTCTCTCTCTCCCCCTTCTACAGCCATGGCTTGATTGGAGCAAGATGACCTGTTGAGGATGGCTCCATGGTCTCTGCCTGAGGTGCTAAGAAGAGCTTGGTTGCTGAGCAACAGAGCAACACCACAGATAGGCGGAGCATTGCTCCGTAGTGGGCTTGCCATGTAGATCCCTGTAGTGGCACATGCGGGAGTCTGTCTCTCTGCCTTCTCTACTCTCACTGAATAATAATAAAAAAAAGATATTGCTGATGACTGTGGGCATTGAAAGCCAGAATTTCTGGTATCAGAGAAGAAAAATACTGAAGCCTTTGATTTGGAATAAAGAACCATTTGGAATGAAGCAAAGAATGATTCTTCATCAGCTGCAGAGAATCTAGACTCCTCTCTTCCATAGTGGTTTTTAGGTCACTTAAGCACACTTTCTTTTTCATGGCAACTTATGTGCTTGTTATTCATATTTTCCAAATACCAACTAAAGTGCCATGTTGTTATACCACATTTTTATACCACATTTATATACCACAGAGGAGTACCTAAGGAATATGGAAATATATTTTCATAGCTGAGTCTTGAGACATAGATTTCCTTTCCTTTCTACTTCTCTTTATTGTCCTTCCTTTCTCCTCATTTTGGGAAGATCTTATGTCTGTCAGTAGTAGAATTAATTTTGTGTGTAAAGAAGAGCACACAGTGTCTCAGATGCTAATGAAGTTTAATTTCCAGCTGAAACATTTTTCATGAATTCTTAAACCATTAAAAAGAGATCTAAATAATTTCATCCATAGAAGGAGTTACACTTTTCTTGGGCTTCGCATTTATTCATTCAACAACTAGTTCTTGTATGCCTGCGATGTGCAGGGCACAGTGCACAGATCCATATATTAATTAGAAATTGTTCATGCTTTCCTGTAGGATGAATAAATACTAAACTCAAATTAGAGTTATGTAAAGATAGCATAAACCCATTTGTAGAGCCAAGAATTCTCCCTAGAGTATAAATGGCATTTGAGCTAGATCTAAGATATAAAAAACAATCTTACCAAAGAAGAATAAAGAAAAGGACAACCCAATGACATAGAAGATGTGTTCAAATGCAGAGAGGTAGTTTCTTGGGAAACATATTGGTACATCATACAATCACTCCCTTTTTTAGTTCAAGACACAGCTTATCAATTAGTTTTCCACTTTTAAGAAACCATCTTTATCCTATGGCCTGCTCTCTCAGCCCCAGATGGTCACCCCAGCTGGAAGACCTACATACCAAGTGCATCTTTGCTTAGACCTTGGGCCACTCTTGACTGTTCACTGCTTTGGTCTCAGCAGAGTTTAGAATCAATACTGTTAACTTGGATCCAGGATGAGCCCTGACAATCAAGACAGCCCTGAGCTACAGACCACTTTTACCTTCTTCTCTGGTCCTTTGTACTGAGCTTTGGCCAATGGGATCACTAATATTCTGTGAGTCTCTTCTGGTTTGGGGTCAGCTCCCAGGATCCTTGTTCCTTGCTGGCTTATTTTGAAAGGATTGATTGTTCTACAATGACAGTACAATTGCTCATATAAAATGTAGATCTTGCTTTTTGTTCTCTTTCCAATGTGCATCATTTTCCCCCTGGAGTGAACTTCCTTTGATGTCAAGCCTTCACAGAACCAAGATTGACATAATCTTATCACTTTGATACTGCTCTTGGAACATTGACTTTGGCTCTAAGCATCCTTCCCTTCTGCTTTGAGGCCAGTTCTGGACTCAAGCTAGCTTCTCAAAAACAAACAAACAAAAAAAAAACACTTAGGATATTTAGTTAAAAGTGACAGAAACATTTTTAATCAAATATAAGAATAAGACAAAAATATGTTTATTGGGCCTGACCAGGTGGTGGCGCAGTGGATAGAGCGTTGAACTGGGATGCGGAGGACCCAGGTTCAAGACCCCGAGGTCACCAGCTTGGGCGCGGGCTCATCTGGTGTGAGCAAAAAAAAAGAGAAAAGCTCACCAGCTTGAGCCCAGGGTCGCTGGCTCGAGCAATGGGTTACTTGGTCAGCTGTAGCCCCACGGTCAAGGCACATATGAGAAAGCAATCAATGAACAACTAAGGTGTCGCAACGAAAAACTGATGACTGATGCTTCCCATCTCTCTTCATTCCTGTCTGTTCCTCTCTATCCCTCTCTCTGACTCTCTCTCTGTCTTGTAAAAAAATAAAATGAAATGAAATTAAAAAAATATGTTTATTGGAAGAATATGGAAGTATCTCACACATAGACAGAAAAAAAAAATGGCACATAGAACCAGGTGTTAGAAAGGGCAGTCCTGAGACTAGAAATTTCCTACTTGTTCAAAATACTGCCACCCCTGGGATGAATCATTCCCACAACTTTTCTTTGTTTGCAACCCAGAGCTCAATTTCTGAGAGAGTTAAATTCCTGAAAGTAATTGTATGTGTTTGACTGGTCTAGATTGATCAATCTATGTTTCCCCCTTTCCTTTGGCCAGGGCAAGGCAAGGCTCCTTAATTGACATCTTGTCAAAACCACAGTCAGTGGGAATAGAACATCTTCCAAACAAAATAGTAGTGCTGCATACAAAAGAAGTTGGAATGGATATTTTGGCAAAAATGCTTGTTAACTGTACTTTGCCTCTGGTTTAACTTGTCATTTCTTCCTCACTGGTTGATGCTGTTTGGGGCCAGGATACATTGAGAAAAACCTCTTCCAATTTATGACAACATAAGAATATCTAAAATTATTATTTTCCTATGAGACTTCTCTTGGAAGATTCTCATTTAAAGTTTGGTCAGAATTGGGTTGCTTGCCTCATGTAATCAGAATCTAGAATCTTCCAGCTAAGAGACCACATTATTTTTGTTTGACTAGAGAGAAATAAGATGAAATATCTCCAGCTCTAGTTTCAGAGCTGCAAACAGATTTTAAAAATCTCAATATCTTAAACTCAGTTCTAAGATTTCCTAAGCCTCTAATTTAGATTGGATTAAAATTAATTATAACTAATTCTAATAATTGTTAACTGAAGCTTAAAATTGAAGAAAGTAATTTCAATACAATTTTTTCTGTGCTTATTATAGTTTAAAATATTTTTAACCATGAATTACTTAATAAAATTTGATATTTATTACAGTTGACTTTAAAATTCAATACATATTTAATTTTTTCATAATAATGTAACATTTTAAATGTACGCAGTTTTTTTTAAAAAAGAGATTTCTAATACCTGCTCTAAAGCAGTTCTCACTTTTCTCAATCTGAACAGCTATAAATTTATTTATTCTTTGTTTCACTTGAGCAAACGATGAGAGGTTAACATAACACATTTTCAGTTAAAATAGTCAATGATTCTGAATCTTTAGTATATTGATTGACTATTTTCTAGTGTTGAGCATCTTGCTACACATGAGAGTGCTTAATTCAATAAATTATACCCAACTCTGTTAGTCCAAATGTGATGCTAATTAAGTCAAAATAATTGATTTTTTTGTGTGTGTGACAGAGAGAGAGAGAGAGAGAGAGAGACAGAGAGAGAGAGACAGAGAGAGGGACAGATATGGACAGACAGACATGAAGGGAGAGAGATGAGAAGCATCAATTCTTCGCTGTGTCAACTTGGTTATTCACTCATTGCTTTCTCATATGTGCCTTGACTGGGGGCAGGGGGTTTACAGCAAAGCAAGTGACCCTTTGCTCAAGCCAGTGACTTTGGGTTCAAGCTGATGAGCTGTACTCAAATCAGATGAGCTCGCACTTAAGCCGGTGTCTTCAGGGTTTTGAACCTGGGTCTTCTGCATCCCAGTCTGATGCTCTGTTCACTGCGCCACTGCCTGGTCAGGCAAAAATAATTGATTTTAACATTATGCAAAACATGCATTTTTTCAAAGACTCTCTTTTTTCTTTGATCATTCTCCAGTTACATACCACCTTCTCTGTCACTTTCTAGATTCTAATGTGTGTTCCCTGTCATAGTGGAGAATGAGTATCAGATGGGTGGCCACTCAGCATAACTCCTAACCAGGACTGGAGAAAGAGTAATTTAGAGTTGTTTTTTGCCCCAATGATAGTCCTGCAATATTGTCCCAGCTATTGGATTGTGGCACACAAATGAAATGGTAGAAATGTCAAGGTTATAAGAACATTGATAAAAAAATAAACAAGACATTTTTAAACATTTATTTTTATTTTAACTACTGTTTATAACAATAATTATCTGGTGTCCTTGATCAAGCCTCAGCTTTCTGTGCAATACATTTTAGAAATATTCTATGAGAACAAGAAAAAAATTGTCTTAGATTAAAGGACAGTGCACATGTTGTGGGGAGGTGGGAGGTGAAAGAGGTCCCCAATGTTAAAAATAAGTTTTATGATGGATTTCTTAGAAACCAATGGAGTGTTCTTAATCTGGGCTCAGCTCCATTGTTTTCAATGAAGAATTCTTAGTATATAAACACTGGATCAATCTGGATTCAATTGAAAGCATTACTGTAATATACAGAATATTTCTCTCATATCTTTGCTGCCAATGAATCAGCTCATGAAAGAGTGCACTACTGATTTCAATAAAAAAGGAAATGTATAGTGTGTATATAAAAGTATTGTTTAAAAATATTAATATAGCCTAGCCCCCCCAAATGCTAATATTTAAAATTATTGAAAGATATATATTAAGAAGTACTTCAAAGTATGTCCTACTGAAGCACATAACTCTTTTTTTTTCTTTTTTCAGAGACAGAGAGAGAGAGAGAGATTCAGAGAGAGGGATAGACAGGGACAGACAGGAACGGAGAGATGAGAAGCATTAATTATTAGTTGTTTGTTTTTTTTGTTGTTGCGTGTTGCAACACCTTAGTTGTTCATTGATTACCTTCTCATATGTGCCTTGACCGCGGCCTTCAGCAGACCGAGTAACCCCTTGCTCGAGCCAATGACCTTGGGTCCAAGCTGGTGAGCTTTGCTCAAACCAGATGAGCCTGCACTCAAGCTGGTGACCTTGGGGTCTGGAACCTGGGTCCTCTGCATCCCAGTCCCGTGCTCTATCCACTGCGCCACTGCCTGGTCAGGCAAGCACATAACTCTTTTGCCAAGTGTTATAATATGAAGGTGTTTTAGCACAGGAAGAAAGAAATCTAAGATTGACATGAAAACAATAGAACAGAACAATTCTTTTTGAAATCCACAGGAAAAATTCTTTTGAAATCCACAAATACATATTAAGTGCCTAGTATAGCTTAACTTTGTACTAATATACTAGGCAAATGATTTTTAAGAGTAGGGATGATATGCAACAGGATATATTATAAATTTTTCAAATAAGTGCTAGAGGATTTTATCAGTACCAGAGGGTATGTGGCACACCAAGAAGACCTTAAAAAATAGTTACCACTTGCCCTGGCCAGTTGGCTCAGCGGTAGAGCATCGGCCTGGCATGCGGGGGACCCAGGTTCGATTCCCGGCCAGGGCACATAGGAGAAGCGCCCATTTGCTTCTCCACCCCCCCCTCCTTCTTCTCTGTCTCTCTCTTCCCCTCCTGCAGCCAAGGCTCCATTGGAGCAAAGATGGCCCGGGAGCTGGGGATGACTCCTTGGCCTCTGCCCCAGGCGCTAGAGTGGCTCTGGTCGTGGCAGAGCGTCTCCCCTGGTGGGCGTGCCGGGTGGATCCCGGTCGGGCGCATGAGGGAGTCTGTCTGACTGTCTCTCCCCGTTTCCAGCTTCAGAAAAAAAAATAGTTACCACTTTGCTCTGCCCACTTGTTATTTTGAGAGCTTCAAAGTCCCTGTGCTAGATCAATTCATAAGATATACCAAGAGGTAACATTGTTAGAAGATTTAAATTAAGGGGTGGATATCCCAGCAGCAAATCTATAAGTAATTTTGGATTTTCGTGTATGACTCCACACACTTCCCTTTCTAATGACATAATTCAACCTCTACTACTAAAAATTTCAAAATTTCTCAATCACTTTTAGCTACTATTCATCTAAACAGGTGTCAAAGTAGTTGCAGAAGGCAACTGTAGGCTGTGCTACCAACCCTGAGCAGTCAGCAATCACCTAAACTCAGCAGTCATAGAAACGGAAATTCTGAAAATAAACGATCAATTAAAGAATGTGATCAGCTGGAAAACAGTATTTTATCTAAAATTTAAGGCTCTTCATTTCCTCCCCAGAGATTGCTTATTCAGGATATTGCATAAGAAAACGCTACCAAGGACAAAAGCTATAGACAGTTTGGAATGTTTTGCTGATATAAAAGACAAAAAAAATAATTGCACACACTTTGGAAAAAAAAATTTGGACTCTATTCTTGAATGTTACCTTCAACATTTTTTGAGTGTGAATAATGTAATCCAGTTATAATTGATGAGGTACATGTGAAAATGTGAAATAAAGACAATCCAAGTGAGTTTAAGAATTAGGCCTGTAATAAATCCTCCAGTCTAAATATGAAAAAAGTTTATACTTTCATGAGCATAAAAAAAATCAGGTTTCCTCCCTCTGAGATTAATATTAAATTCATGAATTTGATAGAATCTAGGTTTTCAGCCTGCTTGGGCTATCTTGATTTGCCTCTGATTTCTAAACAAGAGATAAAATCAAGTATACAACATAATCAAATGTCAAAATAATATGGAGATGTTTTCTCGGAACATGTGTACCCTGATTTATCAATGTCACTGCATTAAAATGAATAAAAAATAAGATTAAAAAAATCAAGTATAAGATGGCATAGTACAGTAATTTGTCATCTTGATGGATAAGGAAGAATTCAGGGGAATATTAATAATTGAGCTGGCCCTTCAAGGGAGTTTAGGATTTGGATTAGGAAAAAAAAAAAGGATGATGTAGGAGAGGCAGGATGACTTATTTTCTGATACTTTTTTGTCCTTTGTGAAATGCCTTTGTTTTATTTAACTAAATTTTTAGTTCAATAAATCTATAGTCTTATGTATGGTTGAAAACAATGAACTATCATATTTCCAAAATAGTCATTTGGCACTTTTTTCCTTTTAGAGATTTATATAATACAAAGAGAAAGACTACAATTTATCTGTTATATTTCTTTAGGTCCTTCACTAAGACATTTGTGACTAAGCTATTTGAACAGTCTGTCGAACCTTGACTTACCACATTAACTGTAGCAGCCTCAAAATCCATTACAGGGAGGGTAAGTCACCTTTCTAAGTCCAAGTTTCTCAAAAATGACTTTCATCATAGACTAATGGTCTGTGACGTTCTAAATATTTTGATGAGCTGAATGTATTGTTTCCTTTGTCCTAAGGTGCAGTTGAGGAATTAGAACTTGCTTTAAAGCTTCAGTCGTTTAGACTTTAGAGGACATCATTTCAGGCTTCATCAAAATACTGTTTATGTCTTCTGATGGGATAGTTTGTGAGCATCAATGCAGAACAGCATTATTTCTTTTACAAATATTATTAATGATGAGTATTTCACACTCTGGACTATTTTCAAGCTTGGGAGGAGGGCAGATTAAATTGCATCCATTTATAATAATTGTGATAAGCTATCATTTTTTGCCATACCAGTATTTGACATAGCTTGGCCACTGTGTTAAATGTCTTACGCACACTAATTTAGCACTTTTCAGAACTCAGTGAGGGAAATGAGAAAACCAACGTAGTTACAGCTCAATAACTGATCCCAAGTAACACAATTGGTAAGTGAAGATGTCAGAATTCAAACTCAGACCAGTTTGATCAAAACCTGCATTTTTAATTCCTCCTCTATTAAGTGGGTGTAATAACTCTCCCAGAGTAACATGCCTGGTGTTTTGTCCATGATGTTTTATTGCAAGCAACAGAACCCAGCTTAAAATAGTTTACTAAAAGCAAAAAGAAAAATGTGTTGGAAAGATATAAAGATAATCCACAGAATTTTAAAAATCCCCCCCCAATCATATTTGTTTCAGAGGTCAGAAATTAGAACCACGATCTAGAACAGGGGTCCCCAAACTACGGCCCACGGGCCGCATGCGGCCCACTGAGACCATTTATCCGGCCCCCACCACACTTCCAGAAGAGGCACCTCTTTCATTGGTGGTCAGTGAGAGGAGCATAGTTCCCATTGAAATACTGGTCAATTTGTTAATTTAAATTTACTTGTTCTTTATTTTAAATATTGTATTTGTTCCCGTTTTGTTTTTTTACTTTAAAATAAAATATGTGCAATGTGCATAGGGATTTGTTCATAGGTTTTTTATAGTCTGGCCCTCCAACGGTCTGAGGGACAGTGAACTGGCCCCCTGTGTAAAAAGTTTGGGGACCTCTGATCTAGAATAAAATCAGATCTATTTCTCTTTTCATTTCCTATATCATGGTAGAAGCAGAAATATTACCTGTACTACTTTATATCTTTGCGAAAATTCTCTGGATAACCTGCCATTATTTCTTTTAACAGCTGTGATAACGAAGACATAAAAAGTGAATTCATTTGTCCAAGATAGGTGGCTGTTGCCAGAGGCAGGATTAGAGCCCAGCCCTCTAAGCACTTGTACAGTACTCTAATGAACTACCTGTGCTTTATAAAGTCCAATTGTATAATATAATTATAAGTATGGAAGCCTTTTATATTTCAGATATATAGGTAGGCTAATAAAGATATTGATACTTTTTAAAGAGAAAACCTATATAATATTTGAGATTCTCATATGCCTCAAATGGTGTTATGAATATTGATCATATGAAACCCAGGAAAAATACATAATACATGAGTATTCAATCTACATCTAAAGAGTAATTGGCACTATATTACAGTGGTAAATGACATGTCACCTTTACTAATATAGATCTTATTAATTCATTTTGAAAAAATTATTAAAAGGCTTTTCTAACAGATACCTATTTTTGTATATAACAGCTGGTTAGTAGCAGATGCATGAATGAAAAAGGTTCTTTAATAAGAAATTATTCAGTACTTTTCTTAAGTAGATATGCTAATAAAATAAAGGTGAAGATTTTGATTAATTTCTGTGATACTTAGAACATTTTTACTTTTTGCTAGGTGATTTCAAAAGTTAGATGTCTTATCCACAAGATGGTGTCCTAACATTAGCAACCAATAGCTGAGCTTACAAAAAATAAAAATAAAAAGAGTTGACTTGACTTTGCAAAAATGTTTTTAAGTTGAAAATGCCAAGTGCTCGTGCATAAAAGCAATTATTCCTCGGCCTGTAATTTTGTGCAAAATGTACTTGGGAAAATATATTGTTCAACTCAATTTGATTAACTCTCTTTGTCATAGATTTGTATTTATTTATGTTAATGCTACACTGGAGCACTCAGTTCATTAACTTCTAATTTAGCTAAAACAAAGAGGAAAACTCTTTCCTTTGCAAGTCCCAACAAATTTTCAAATGACATAATAGCTGAACTGTGTGTGATGTAAATTTTATTTTGAGTCATCAGAGATGCACTTAAGAATTGAAGATTTATTATGTTTTTTAAATGATTATAATGGTTTGCTTTTAAAATCAGGGTTGGTAACGCCTAGTTAATCTTGCACTTGACTGCATTTAAAATTTGAAATGGTAATGTATATTGTTTCCTGAATTGAACACCATTGCTTTCTGTTTTCAAAAACCGACACTTATTTCCAAGATTCTGAGAAATCTCTGGCTTTCTTTCTATAGCAATTTCTGACCTTTGTCCAATGTTGAGAATTTCTTATAACAAATCTTGGAGGACAAATAGGCTGGATGCATTTTATTGCTTTTAAGAAAGTCTGAATTAAGCCCTGGCCGGTTGGCTCAGCGGTAGAGCGTCGGCCTAGCGTGCGGAGGACCCGGGTTCGATTCCCGGCCAGGGCACACAGGAGAAGCGCCCATTTGCTTCTCCACCCCTCCGCCGCGCTTTCCTCTCTGTCTCTCTCTTCCCCTCCCGCAGCCAAGGCTCCATTGGAGCAAAGATGACCCGGGCGCTGGGGATGGCTCCTCGGCCTCTGCCCCAGGCGCTAGAGTGGCTCTGGTCGCAATATGGCGACGCCCAGGATGGGCAGAGCATCGCCCCCTGGTGGGCAGAGCGCCGCCCCATGGTGGGCGTGCCGGGTGGATCCCGGTCGGGCGCATGCGGGAGTCTGTCTGACTGTCTCTCCCTGTTTCCAGCTTCAGAAAAATGAAAAAAAAAAAAAAAAAAAAAAAAAAAAAAAGAAAGTCTGAATTAAAAATATGGTTTTAGAGAAAATCAAGTAGACTAATAATAACTTCTAACTTCATTTTAACACTAGCTTATAAGAAATCTAAACTTACTCTACAATTGAAAGTAGCACTTTTGTTTTTAAAGGGATATTTTTCATTTTTGTTATCTCTACTTCTACCAGACCATGAGTTGTTAAAAAGAGTGTTTTTGAAAACTTTTGTATATTTTCATCCTGGAAAAGAAAGTTTATAAAAAATGTCAAAGGACAAGAAAGAAATGTTATCAACGTGATATATAGAATCACTTCATTCATAAATTATTCTCTCCATTAATGGTCCAACTGCGAAGTTTATAGAATTTTAGAAATAAATATGGCAATTGTAAAGCCAGTAGCCAGGGCTGCCATCACAGCCGCCTGGCCCATGCAGGTTCGCATTGGATTCGGACAGTCGGTAAAGAAACAACGGAGCCAAATACTAGTGGGCCATAGTCTAATCCTAGCTTGCACCTGGCAGGCAAGTAAAAAATACACACTGGGCTCCAAAACCCACTCACATTCAGTGCTCAAAAAGCTACTGACTTATCTGAGTTTCCTAGAATCAAAGATTTCTAGCTCACCAGACTTATTCACCTCTGTTCCCCATCTCCTTCCTTCTCTCTACACAAACTCTGCACTAACTGGCCTCTCACTCAACACTCCACCATCTTGGCTGCTTTTCCTGGCCACATGGCCTCTTTCTGCTCTCCTCTTTGCTCTCTCCTCTAATGATAATCTCAGGTACCAAGAGAGCAAGCTCCCGTTCTGCCCCCACTTTATAGTGTAGATTCATAACCCTTAATCCAATACACAAAACAGGGAAGTCTCTAATACAAAGTCACTTCTCTGAGGCATGATTGGATTGTACCACCCCACATCAAAAAGGGTGGAAACGGCTTAGTCCTAAAACCAAGCCCCAGGCTACAAGGATTCTGCCTGCCCACAGCCTGCCCCCAACACACATTAATATCACCTGGGCAACGGCCTCCACGTGGGCAGCGTCATCTTTAACAAAGTGAGCATAATACATTTTTGAACCTTTGGAATAATTCCAACTTTGAAACCTATTATACAGAAGTAGAAGTACCAGGCCTTGGTGCTTGGTAATATTTACTTCAGTATTGTTCATGGAAGCCAAAATAAAAACAAAAGAGTACTGTAAACAAAATGAATGACCTTTTTAAGGCCAGGAGCTGCCATCGTGGCCATTCACATGCAGGTTCCCATTGGATTCTGGCAGACGATAAAGAAATGGCGGAGTCAGAGGATGGGGGGGCCATCCTATTTATTGGTGTCTCACCAAGACAGGCAAACCACAAAAGAAGACAAGGGAAAAGCAGAAAACCAGCTCTTCCCATTAAGGGCAAGGGATCAGGGAAGCCCCTGCAATCGTGATAGCAGGAACTGGGTGAGCCAGCTCCTGGTCTGTCCCACTTTATAGTGTAGAAAACCAAAATCCCTTAATCCAATATACAAACAAGGAAGTCTCTGATACAAAGTCACTTATCCAAGGCATAATTGGATTCCTCATGAGAGTGCACCACCCAGATCATACAACCATTCAAGGGTGTGGGGAAAAGCTTAGTCCTAAAACCAAACCTTAGGCTACAACGACCTGGCCTGCTTATAGCCTGTCCCCCACACCCAATATAAGTCACAAGCGAGCAAACATATATATTATATTTACAAACTTATTTGACCAACAACCTTTAAAAGGTGAATGCTTAAATACATTATGATGTGCCTGCATCCTGATTATTACTCAGCTGCTCAAAGAATGAACTAAAGCTATGAAGCTATACATACTACATAGCGAAATTTATACTATGTAGTGTAGAATAGGAAAGTTAAAGAGTTTATAATAAGAACTCATTTTAAAATGAGAAAAATCAGATATATTTATAATACATATGCACATGTATATGTCTTTATATGTTTGCCTAGGACCAAATAGTCATAAAAGAATTCATATTAGTTTATCTACTGTAAAGCCAGAAGCCACCATCGTGGCCATTCACATGAAGGTTCCCATTGGATTCGGACAGTCGGCAAAGAAACAATGGAGCCAAAAGCTGATGGGCCATAGTCTTTAATCCTAGCTTGCATTCGGCGGGCAAGTAAAAATACACACTGGGCTCCAAAACCCATTCACATTCAGTGCTCACAAAGCTACTGACTTATCCGAGTTTCCTAGAATCAAAGGTTTCTAGCTCACCAGCCTTATTCTCCTCAGTTCCCCATCTCCTTCCTTATCCCAGATACAAACTCTACACAAACTGGCATCTCACTCAGCACTCCGCCATCTTGGCTGCTTTTCCTGGCCTCCTCTACGTGGCCTCCTCCCGCTGCTGGCTCTACTCTCTCCTCTGCTGAAAATCTCAGGAACCAAGAGGGCAAGCTCCCGTTCTACCCCTATTTTATAGTGTAGATTCAAAACCCTTAATCCAATATACAAAATAGGGAAGTCTCTAATACAAAGTCACTTTCTGAGGCATGATTGGATTGTACCACCCCACATCAAAAAGGGTAGGAAAGGCTTAATCCCAAAACCAAGCCCCAGGCTACAAGGATTCTGCCTGCCTTTAGCCCACCCCAACACACATTAATATCACCTGGGCGACGGCCTCCTCGTGTTATCTTTAACAAAGTGAGCATAATACATTTTATCTGCCCAACATCTACACGAGATCCTTCCTGAGGGCTCTCAGAGTGCGGTTCCCTGGAAGGCAGACCGTGAGGTAAAGATGGGCATGCAGGAAGTTTATGGGGGAGTGCTCCTAAAATCAACCCTTACAGGAAAATAGATTAAGCTGAGGGAGTGGCTGGGCTGTGAAACCATCACAACAGTAGCTCAGGTGATCATATGGGGACCCCTGGAACTGGAATGTTCCTGCAGTCATTCCAAACTGGAGCCAGAGGGTGTTTGTGCTCTCCCCTCTCTGTTTTGCACCCCATCCACTCAACTCTTTACATTGACTAGTCATTGGATGAGGACTGCTTCCGAGAAGTGGGTGTGAGGTTGTAGCTGCAGCTCTCTGAGGCTGAGCATAGTCCTTACAAGGGAGGATTCAGCTGGGAGTCATCAACTGTCAACATTCCCAGCAGCTGGAGGGATAAGCACATTAGTCCTGAAAGGAGGAAGGAAATCTAGGCAGCGTACCATAACATACTTTATAAAACCGGGTGAGGAATAATGTGGTTGAATTGGGGGAGAAGAAAGAAAGAGATAGCCGCCCAGGAAAAGAAAAAAATAACTTTTATAAAAGCATTTAAACAAGTGGTTTAAATGTGCAGCAATACAACAAACAAGTGTTATAGGAGTAACATACTATGAAAAATTCATATTGCTTTACCTGGTGAAACCCTGCAAAACCTTTGACCCAATTTTCTGGGTTATCTTTACTTTTCAATATGCTTGCTTTTCTTTGACAACATAGGATAAAATTCTCAGTAAAGGAGTATTGAGAAGTAAACTTAAAGATTTTATTTTTTTTACATTTTTATTAATTTTAATTTATTGTGTTAACATGGATTCAAGTGTCCCACTCAATATACCTCCTTCACCCCACCCCCTTGTCCCCCATTACCCCCCCCCTTTGTTTCCCTCCCCCCTTCCCTTTGGGATTTGCTGTCCTGTTATCTGTATCTATGTGTTATATATATATATAATTTCACTAATCCCTTCACCTTCTCTGATATCGTCCCCTCGTCCCCCTTCCCTCTGACAGCTGTCCCTCTGCTTCCTGTGACCTAAGTGGTTGATGAAGGAGGTTATCTCATTTTGTAAACTTATTACTGTATTTTGGCTATTATTCAGATGCTGTGTTTGGCAAAAAAAAAAAAAATTGTTTCGTAATATACTGTGCCTTAGTGTATTACGTTAAGGCTCTGAACTACTTTAGCTAGACTATACATACAGCTTTGTAGTTTGATTCATTTATTGAATAGCTATTATATGCCATATAGTTTATTAGGCATTGGGGACTAGAAAATAAACAGTACCTTGTAGAATAAAGAGGCAGCCAGAGTGATAAAAGCTATGCTATAGACAGAGTGCCAAGGGAGCACAAATGATTACCCAGACACAAACCCAAGGGTTTAGGTTGAGGATGTCAAAGGTTCATGGCAGAGGAAACGTATGAATTTGGGGGGCAGGTATTGGGGCAAGTGAACGTTAAGGTAGAAGTTCTAAATGTGATATAGGTACACTCAGGGATGTAATTATCTAATATGTGGTAGTCAAGACTGTAAACTGTAGAGGTTAGGATGAGGGCACAGGCATCAGGAGATCATCTTGAAGAAAGAATCAGGGACAAGATCATAGGTTTCTGAGAAGAAACATGGGCGTAGTCAAATAGAATAATTAGAAAAAAGTGTAATAAATCAGCTTTTTACGAAGATGTGGTGGGAGAGTAAGCAAGGGTTGGGCATTTCTATCCCAGGCCTAATGGCAGCAAGAGGTTGGGGAAGTTACTAGAACCTGGAAAGAAAAGGGATTAGTGAAGGAAGCTTCTTTCCTCACAGGAGGCATTAAGTCCTTGGAGGATGCTGCTAACTTGCAATGACATTGGAAGGTGTATGGTGGGAGAATAAATACTTTGATAAAACCACAGGCATGTAAGCCCATTAATATGTCTCTTCTAGTTAGTGTCTTGAAGAATGGAGAAAGGTGGTGAAGAGTGGAGAGTGGTTAGGGAGGGGCAAACAGAAGATCTCTTCCCAGTGTAAGTAGCAGTTGCTGAATTAAAGATTAAGTAGAAGATAAGTAGCTGAAGAAGTGATGAAGCACTTTCCAAGCAGGTGGAACAAAGCAGCAGGAGGGTGCATGGTGAATCTAGAGAGTAAAATAATGCCAGGGCAACCAGTGGAGAGGTGGGCCATGATGTTATAGTGGTAGCAGAGGCGGATCATTCTGGACCTCTTATGCCAAATTGAATAATTTTGTGTTTATTCCATTGCAATGCAACAACAGAGAAAAGTCTGATTGTGGGTAACAGGATCAGATATCTGTTTTGTAAAAATCACTATCCTCTTGGACAGCTGACTGGGACAGAGTGGATACAGGAAGACAACTTAGAAGATGATAACAGAGGTTGGGGAGAGAGATCATGGTGGTTTGTCCTAGGTGGAGATGCAGAGAATAAACACTATCAAGAAATATGCTGGAGGTAAAAAACCAACAGACATTGGTGACAGTTTGGACATGGAAGTTGAGGGAGGGAAAGAGAAATGTTAAACATAATTATTAGGTTTCTGACTGCACCCCCCAACTATTCTAATTCTTTTTTTAGTCCCACTAACTCTTCTTTCAAGTTCTCATTTATTTTAATCATCATTTTGTATCTACGCTTGACCAGTTTCACTGTGTTGCACAATGAATATATCTCCTTCCTTACTAAATCATTACATTTCACTGATTTCCACCCAAGAGTTTCTTCCTCTAGGTTTGTTCACATAGCACCTTACTTCTTCCTAATGACCCTTTCCTTTGGATGCAGTCTGTGTGAATTAGTTATAGATGGAAGTAGCGTGCTGCCAACCAGAAGTTTGTTGTCATTAAAATTCCTTCAGGTTTGTGACATTGAATTCACCCAGGTATAGTTCCCATTATCTTGCTCTTGTTTACTTTCTTTCAAAATGCAGAGTAGCCAGAAATAACATAGTCCATCCTAAAACTGTTAAGTTATTCCTCATATTTTGTATTTTTATGTAAACAAAATGTTTGAAACAAGTCTATCAAACATTTTTTTTTGGTTTGTTGATGGGTAGGCTCTCCTGAACTCATGTCAATACAGAAGAAAATAAAGGACCTTAAGTGTGGATCCTTCTCAATTAGTGGAAAATCATTTTTTTCAGATGACCATATAATCCAGTGGAATAGCTCTAAATTGGCAATAAAATATTAAAAATCAAGAAATTGAACTCAGCTACAGTTGACATATGTGACATTGTTAGGGCCAATTTATGAGACTGATAATGCAAGTTATAATTAAGAGTGTGACATCATCACATTACATTAATGACTTTAATTGGATTAATAGATCATTTATTCTTTAAAATTAAGCATGAAGTGTACATTCACTGGTGGGAAAGAAGTACACTGTAGATAATTCATCAGATGAAGAACTCTGCATGGATTTGGTCTTTAATCCTTTCCTAGGAAGGCAAAATGATATAATAAAAATTTCCAGAACCTGAAATTGAAATCTCAGTGTCTAAGTCTGGCTTAACCACTGGCTACTAGTATCACTGATGAGTCTCAATTTCTTCATCAGTGAGATGAAAATAAGACCTACATTATGGGATTGTTATGAGAAATAAGTTAATGTACGTAAAGATACATTATAAATTGTATAGTTCAATGTTATTATACTTCCTATTATTAAACTTTAAACAGTAACACTGTTCCTAATTCTAGTTCTTTTGCATTCACAATAAATTTTTCCTGTATTACTACCTATTATAATTCAAAGATGTTTATTTAAGTGGAGGAAATGCCTGTCAAAGATCATAAAATTAATCTTTAGAATGATATTCTTAACAGACAAATCTGTTTTCTACTTTAGTGAATATACAGACACTTCCTGTTTTGCAGAGTAGTGCAGAGCTGTAAAAATGACGTTGCAAGCTAAAATCATGCAAAGTAATCTTAATAATCATTGGGAAAAATTATGATTTTTGTTTGGCCTTATTTTTCGGTCAAAATATTGAATACTCTTTTACTATGAAGGTAAAAAAATAATAAAACTAATATTTTTAGTACAGTAATTAAAACACTAGAACCATTGAGAATTAAAGTTTTTATATTTTTTTGAAAAAAATTCAAGCATAATTGGATCTGTGCTTGCCTTTTTCTCCTTATAATATATGGAGTCAGCATTTTTTTTGTCTTTGTGAATTGTCATACTCATTTCAAAATTTATATTCACTTCCAAAATTTTATCTTTTACGGTTTCAATGTTGTGAAATATCTCCAAGAATTCCATTAATGTGAAATTTTTGCAGGTGTCACTTCTCTGGGATATCTTTATCCTTTTCATCATTGTGGCTCACTTAGGTCAGTAAATTCTAATAATATACAATTTCATTCCCAGCAGTATTGCTTTTCACTTTTCGTTAACATTTTCATCTTTTGGCCAATTCTCTCTTCGGATTATTCAATGTTATAAAATGTTTCCTGGGTTTATCACCAAGAGATAAGAAGACAACACACCTGTCTGGAGAAAAACTGAATAACAGATTCACAATGATTAATCATGGACAGACTTTGAAAGAAGTGGTTGTATTGTCCGTCTGCTATTTATATAGTGATTTGTGGATTAAAAGGCTAGCAGCAAACTTTGTTTATATTTATATAATTTACTCACAGTAATTATACCATAGTAGTTGAAATTTAAACCATGTTGTTGAGGGACTGTTATTATTTAACTAAACTTTAGTAATTGAAATTCATGCAAATTAAAACCATGTGAGGTAAGGACTGTCTGTATATTCAACCAATGCCTAAGGAGAGAGCAAAGCAAGCAAGTATGGGAAATGTCTTAGGCTAGATAAAAAGAAGAGAAATCTGAGTCCTCTTCTAACTTTGTACTTGTATTACTTCTTAATTTAATGCGGGAACACATAGAAAAATACAGCATATGTGTACTGCTTAGAAGTGAGTAAATTTATAGCAGCTCCCATTTATTTGCTTATACATATTTAAATTTTATGAATTTTCAAAAAGTAATGATTTCAAGTAGTTGACATTTTCACGAGATAGGAAATGCTATATGTAAGGTCGGTGGATAATGGGGGATGGTCACGTGGGGAACTCAGACCGCGAACTTTAGCTAGGACCGCCCACAACCAAGCGCACCAAAAGAAGCTTCACAGGAACCGTTAGGAAAAAAGCGACCATCTACCAGCCAGTGGGATTTCACCATGTCATGTTAGCTCAACTTCCCTAGAGGGACCCCTTTAAATATCTCCCACGTGGTTTAATCCGTGCAACTTCCCTGGCCTCCATCTTACCTCGGGGTCAGGGAACCTTGCCGGGCGGGATGCACGCTCTGTACTGAATAAAGCCTTTTTGTTATTTCACACTTTGCGGCTCCAGGCCCCTTCCTTTCTTCTCGGCGGGGAAAAATACCTTACACTATATAATGAAAGAAAGTCTTGTGAACACACAATATGGTGTACAGAGATGTGTTCTAGAATTGGGCAGCTGAAACCTATATAATTATGTTAATCAGTGTCACTCCCAAAATAATTAATTAAAAAAATGAGAAAAAGCCTTACTAGTGCTTCTTTCCCAGGTAGCAGGTTCCTTTCATTGAGGGCAATTGATATTGTCCTCCCAGAGGTAGTCTTTGCATATGCAAACATATTTACAAACAGACTCACATAATTTCCCCCCTTTTAAAATGCAAGTTTAAGCAACTAATATTGAGCATTTCCTATATTCTAGACAATGGGCTGAACTTTTGTGCTTTAGCTCGTGTAATCCCCCAATAAACTTTGAGGTAAGTTATTATTACAGCAGCAGAAGAAAATTAGTCTCTGAGAGTTTAAATTTTCCTAAAATCATGCAGTTGGTATGTGGTAGAATAGCTATTATCACCTAAGAATTTTCTTAATGACTGGACCACACTGTCTAGGATCTTTGTATAGGTCATGCAATAACATTTTATTAGTCTAACAGCCTTTTATGGTACTGGAAATTCTTTTTGATAATCCAGTCTATGAAAATATAGTGCTCAGGGGGTTAGCGAGAGACTAAGGTATGTCCAAAAGCATTAGGTATCTCTCAGGACACTGTCTGGCCACCATCTGTACTGGGAAATTGGCCAGGTTGCTTGGAAGGAGCCCAATTCCTAGTGTCTGTCTATGGGTTGTTCCCAGGTTCTGCCTGGCAGTGCCTCTTCTTGTTAGGCATTAGAATTCCATCTGACCCTCAGAGTGTGAGTATGCGTGTGCACACGTGTGTGCACATACACATCATTTGTTCATATATTCATTCAAAGCAAATATACCAATTAAGTGTCATAATCATTCACAATAGAAATATAAAGCTTAGGAAATCTAACAATGTATACCAAAGCCTCTGCCCCTTTCTGATTTCATAAACTGAGTGCTGCCTGACAGTTTATGTTTAGCAGTCTGTAGTAGGCATAGATACTGCCCTTGTCAGTTCTGGTTAGCAATTGTGCATGTTTTCTAGTTGTCTGCTTCCTGAATATCTCTCTCCGAGTGGATGAAGTATGTCTCCTGAGCAGCCTGCGTTGCTCCCTTTTGCCCACATGTGTACCGTTCACCTCTTTGTTACAGTGCTGTAGAGAGTGGAAAGCTTGAAGGTAAATTTTGATTTTTAAAATGTCAAGTGAACCTTCTTTGCCTTTAATAAGAAATTCTCTCTCTCTCTCTTTCCCTTCCTCCCTTCCTGCTTTTCGTCCTCTTCCTCCTCCTCCACCTTCTCTACCTCCCTTCACCCCCCATTTAAATGAACTCTGTTCAAAACCTGATAAACAGTTAAATATGAAGGATGATGATTTTCAAGGGCTGGTAGTGGGGAAAGAAATATGCTATATTTTTCTGCAAATCTGAGGCCTTGGATCTTGACATTACTGGGTGTTTGTGTTCAAGAGTACAGTCATAAGATCGGTCATGATATTTAGGGCTTTGGGGCTGTTTCTTTCTGAATACCAGGTTTTTGTTAAGAAATCTAGCCTCCACTTGGTTCAACTCTAGGTGCATGATCCTTAATTTGTGAAAGCTCCAGTCTTTGTTTTAAATATATACTAGAGAGAGTAAAGATTATATCCTGTCTGTAAAATAACTTATATTTACTATCTGATAAATAAAATTAATTGAAATATGTGTACATAGAGGTAGCCATAGCTCAGTAGGGGATCTCATCTGCTACTTTGTTCAGAAATTTGGGCTCAGCCAATGTTGAGCACCTTCAGTTTGCCCTCTTCCCATCTTAATGTCCTTGCAGGTTTGGAGGACGTATCCTTCCTGGTCATTCCTGTGCTCTTCATCTCATGCTCCACCCCCCTGCAGGGTGTCTTTCTATTACTTCTCAAATCCCTCTTGTACATCTTCTCTCCTCGCCCTGCCACCACTCACACTCACCCTCAACCCTTTTGCACCTTCAATTATTTAACAAAGAAACACTTTCAAAAGAGAATTCTGTATTTTCCATCTTATTTACCTTCGCCCTATGAATTTGGCCTCCTAGCACCACCACTCCTAAAGCCACTATTTTGAAATCACCAATGACTTCCTGACTCCAACTCTGAGGGCCTTTCAACCATAACCTCACTACGTTCTTCAGCATTTCATGGAAACTCTCCTCTCGTGGCTTGTAAGACCAGCGTTGTTTCATTGGTCTTGCTGTTTTTATATTCTTTTTTTTGTATCCTGTCAAAGGTTCTTTATCTAATCTTCCCTAATATACAGCTTCCATATTTCATGTTTCTGTATTTGGACCCCTCTCTGCCTCTCTTCTTTCTTCTTTATTAGTACAACCTCTCCACAGTTTTACTTAACATCTCTATATGGATAACTACCCGATTCACTTATCTGATACTAACTTTTTGAGAGATACACACCAGCACTTTCAACTGGCTTCTGAATATCTTCACTCAATATCTTTACTCACTCACTCTCTTGCTCTCTCAGTCACTCACACTCATTCACACTCACTCATTCACTTACATTCATTGAGAACTCACTAAAAAATAAGTACTGCTTTAGAGCTGTGGAGACAGCAACGAGCAAAACAAACTCCCTCTCCCACAGAGCTAAAGTTCTGGGGAAAGAAGAAAGTATAAACAAATAAAAGAAGGTGTCCTGTCTGGATAGCTCAGTTGGTTAGAGCATTGCCTCGAGGCACAGAGATTGCCGGTTTGATACCTGGTCAGGGGACATACAGGAACAGATGTTCTTGTATCTCTCCTGCTCTCTCCCTTTCTCTCTCTAAACACAGTAAAATACAAATACACATTTTAAAAAGTTTATTAAAAAAAATAAGGTGTCAGGTGGTGGTAAGTGCTATAGAAAAAACCAAAGCAAGTAAGAGGATAGAGAGTGATGGGAAATGTGGTGACTAATTAGATTGGATAATCAGTAAAGTCTGTCTAAAATGTCGCTTGAGCAGGAATCTGAAGGAAGCGAGACTGAAAAATAATTTGCTTTTAATTATGCTGATCACTCTTACTACACATTCCTTAAGTTGGCTTTGTTTGTTGCATGGAATCCTATTATAGCTCTTCAGAAAATTTCCTCTTTAATTCTTTTAGATGAGTGTTTTTTGAACTATAGTTTACAACCTGTTAGGGTGTCATAAAATCACTTAGCGAGTCACAACCCACCCTTTGTTAGTAAAACAGAACTGAATTGAAGTGAAAGTGAAGTAAGGGCATTGTTTCCTGAAATTCCCGGTGTGTGTGTGTGTGTGTGTGTGTTTTCATGTATTCGCATCCTGAATAGTAATATTTCTTATTCTGTGTCACTGTCAAAAACATTTAACAGCCATTTTCCTAGATAATTATTTTATACATTCTCATCTCAAGTCTTCTAAGACTTCCCCTCTTATTGTCAGTTGAAAATTCTATTTCACTGAGAATGTAGAAGTAATCATAGAACTTTACACTTTCTCATCACTGAATTGTAAATTTCTGCCCACATTGTTATGCATTTGATGAAATCAATTTAATAGCTGCAGAGTGTTCCATATATAGTATTTCAATCTATTCTAAACCATTTGCTGAGTTTGTGCAGTCATGTGAATGAGTCTCTCAGATCTTGGACTACAAGGAGCACAATTTGCCAAGGACCTTAGCTGCTCTAAAATCAATTTGTCTCATACAATAGTTTGTTGCAAAGTTGCACTTCCTCGGAATCATTCCCAGTCAATAACTGAGCACTGGAAATGTGCTTAGGCAGACCCATTTCTTGGAGACCTAGGATTCCTCTATTGAGCACCTTTGGCTAGAGGTCTCCCATGTAGCCTTGCAGACTTGCAGAACTTTCATTAGCCCTATGTACAACGTTTCCTTTCTTCCTTCTCTCAGGATCAGGCTTTCCTGGATTCTGAAGACTCTTACCTGCTTCTTCTAGCTCTTTTCCCCATTTTCTCTCAAGGGCTTTTCTGTTTTCCCTAATACATTTCTTGTACTCATATCCTATGTTGACATCTGTTTTATGGTGGACCCAAACTAACACAGACATTTAGGTTGTTCACAGGTTTTTATTGTGTACAACCAAACTTCCATTTGCTCAGCTCTTAGCACAGCATGCTTCTGTTGAGAACACTTCAATTCCCTGCCATTGCTCAGTAAGTTAAGGCTAACCCATACTCTCACATCCATGCTCCACTCCAACCTGTCTTTCCCAGACATCCATCCAGTGCTCTTAGTCTAGTCTGGCCTCCTGATTGAATATTCTCCCACTCATTTTATCATGGCCCCTTCTCCCATTCACTCAAGAAAACATCTGCCCAGCTGATGCCTCCATCATTCTGGATCCCTTCTTGACTTTTCTAGCCTATGATGTTTTTTTCCTCCCCATTTTAAAGGCCAGAGAAGAGTGTTTTCTGCAGTATAGTTACTGTTTTCGGTATGTAAAAAAGGAGGTTGTATAATTCAGTGATAAAGTGCATAGTTTAGGCCCTGGCCGGTTGGCTCAGCGGTAGAGCGTCGGCCTGGCGTGTGGGGGACCCGGGTTCGATTCCCGGCCAGGGCACACAGGAGAAGCGCCCATTTGCTTCTCCACCCCCACCCCCTCCTTCCTCTCTGTCTCTCTCTTCCCCTCCTGCAGCCAAGGCTCCATTGGAGCAAAGATGGCCGGGGCGCTGGGGATGGCTCCTTGGCCTCTGCCCCAGGCGCTAGAGTGGCTCTGGTCGCGGCAGAGCGACGCCCCGGAGGGGCAGAGCATCGCCCCCTGGTGGGCAGAGCGTCGCCCCTGGTGGGTGGATCCCGGTCGGGCGCATGCGGGAGTCTGTCTGACTGTCTCTCCCCGTTTCCAGCTTCAGAAAAATACAAAAAAAAAAAAAAAAAAAAAGTGCATAGTCTAAAACCAAACAGATCTGAATATATTAACATAAAAATATAGACAACTAGCTGAGATTGGATGTCTTTGTAAAACATTGAGCTAAACAACAACAAATTTTTTTTTAATTGCAAACCTTCCCAGAGCCCTTAAAATACTAATTAATATACGCTGTGACTTATGTAGCTCGTCTTGAATTTATTTGATCACAAAATCTTTTTAAAAACAGATCTCCAGACATTACTACTTTTTGGAACATACTTTGGAAAAGAGTAAGTTGTCACCGAATTTTGCATGTCTGATTGTGACAGTACTATTAATATATGTATGCTTCATCTTGTTATGGCTATTTGTATATTTATCTTACACATTTTTCCACTTTAGCTTTAGCATAGAGTCTTGAAAATAACAGGCACTTGTTGAGTTGAAAAATCATGGACTTTTAGTGAGGGTTTGTGGTCTGGAATATAGTTGGAAACTGGAGAAAGTTAGTTTACATCTGCTTTCAATAGCTTTTTTGCCATCTTTTGTATATCATAGTATCTTCTGCTACCTTTCCAGCTGGGAAAATTGCTGGGCAAAAAGCCCTTGTTAACATGGGTTAAATTCATTTTCTCTGTAAATCACTTTATTGGGGGAACAGTATAACAGAGAAATATAAAGGTGGAAAGTGCATTTTAAGGGCCAGAAAGAAGATAGCTGACTCTGAGTACTGGCAGCCCGTGGGTGATGGCGAAGTCAGCGTGTGGCTTAGTTCTGATTTTCATTTCCAAGGGTATGTTTGTCAAAAAGGTACTCTGCCAAGCCACAGGCTGGGGCCCCCATCTTAATCAAGTTGTGCACGTGGTCACCTAGTTCTTTGATAGACTTCACTTGCTCATTTAGATAGTGGGTTTCCAGGAAGTCGCACAAATGGGGGTCACCTTTGTCTGAAGCCAGAGTGTGCAATTCCAGCAACGACTGGTTCACACTCTTTTCCAAGAGCAGAGCCCACTCCATGGCCTTCAGACCGCTTTCCCAGTTGTCCCGGTCGGGTTTCTTGATGTCCTGCAGGCAGATCCTGCCTCCCCGCTGGTTCTGCAGCCTCATCAGCTTCTCTGCGTGCTGGGTCTCCTCCCGGGACTGGCGAAGGAAATACCTCGCGAAGTTGTTCAAGGCCACGTCATCCCGGGAGAAGTAATAGGCCATGGACAAGTACACGTAGGACGCAGAGAGCTCGAGGTTGATCTGGCGGTTGATGGCGGCCTCGGAGTCCGGGTGGAAGTTCTGGCGTACCCGGGAGGGGGCGCAGGACCCGGTGGTGCCCTTGGAGGCGGCTGCGGCCAGCGGGCGGCGCGGCGCGGCGGGCCGGGGCACCCAGGGGCTCCGGGTGGCCCAGCGCGGCGGGAAAGCGAAGCCACAGCGCGCGCTGCTCAGGGCCCCCAGCGAAGTGCTGATATGCTTGGAAAAGAACAAGAAACAAGACAGCATAGCTTCTTCTCTTCAGAAGTGGGAAAACGGAGGCCAGGCCGGTTCCGCGCCCGGTTAGTGTCCCCGGGAGTCAGCTGTGAATCCGAACAAGGCCCTAGGCAACTGCGACTGCGTCACACGCCCCTGTCCTCCTAGAGACGGAGTTCCACGCGAGTGGCTGCAAGGCCGTGCGCCTGCCGCGCGGCTGGGCACAGACAGATGACAGTTACACAATTGCACTTATGTAAACGTTGCTCCTGTCGTGGATGAAAGATTTCTGCTCTTGGGCGTTTGTAATTTATTATTTAACCAAGTTAAAATGCTGTTAAAAAAAAAAAAAAAAGAAATAGGCACTGGCGGGACTTGCCAAGAAAGGGACTAAGTCAAGCTCTGCTTGCCCACCCTTCCCCATCTTTTTCTGCCTAGGACTGAGGGATGAGAGCGGCAAGGCGGTGAAATAGGGTAAAACGGAAATCACGACCAATCTATCTCTGAGCAAAAGTCCATATCCACAGTGATTTTTATAAATTGACTTTCTGATTATTTTAACAGATTACAGTATGGAAATAATTACCAGGATAATGGGCAGATTTTCAAGAGTCTGTATTAAGACAGTGCTTTCTTTCAAAAAGACATTTTATTTATTTTTTGGTTACAGAGATAAACAGAGGGACAGATAGGGACAGAGGAAGGGAGAGAGATGAGAAGCATCAATTCTTCGCTGCATCTGCTTAGTTGTTCAGTGATTGCTTTCTCATATGTGCCTTGGCCGGGTGGGGGTGGGGTGGGGTAGGGGCTACAGCAGAGCTAATGACTCCTTGCTCAAGTCAGCGACCTTGGGCTCAAACTGGTAAATCTTGGTCAGACCAGATGAGCCAGCGCTCAACTCGGCAATCTTGGAGTTTCTAACCTAGATCTTCTGCGTCCCAGTCCGAGGCTCTATCCACTGCACCACCACCTGGTCAGGCAAAGATATTTATTTTATTTTTAAATACAAAGATAACTTTGCAGTAAAGTAATCAGATATTGTAGGAAAGAGGGAAGAATGTATAAACTACCTCTGAACTGTTACTTTTCTGTCTTTTTTTTAGTGCAGATACGTATTTTTTAAAAGGCAACTTTTAAAACATTAAATTTAAAATAGCGTTTGACTTTAAAAGAATATAATTATAGTTTGTTAAGAGAATGAGAACTCACAGAAGAAAATTCAAAACATTCCTAATTCTTCCTCTACTCAGAACCATTGTTATTTTCACAGATTAAAAAAACAAAAATGTATATATATCACAGACACACAAAACAAGCATATGTATTTTATTTGCTTTAGAGTGGTATAACTGACATAAAATAAACTGCAGATACTTAAAGTGTACAACTTGATAGGGTTTGACTTATTAATACATCTGTGAAACCATCACCAAATCAAGATAATGAACACATTCATCACCTCCCAAAGTTTCCTCATGCCCCTTTGTGATCTTTCCTTTCTGCATCTCTCTGTTCCATGTCTTTCCAGGTACCCACTAATCAGTGTATATACACACACACAGTATATATATATCAGCATATATATATATATACACACACACACACACACACACACACACATATATTTATCTCATATATCTCAATCATTTTTATGTCTGGGAAATATTTCATTGTATGTATATAGTAAACTTGTTTATCCTTTCACCTGCTGATATTCATTTTGGTTGTGTACAGTTTTGCTATTAAAATCAGGCTACTGTGAAACAAGTGTTAACAAGGATGTAGAGCAGGGGTCCCCAAACTACGGCCCACGAGCCACATGTGGCCCCCTGAGGCCATTTATCCGGCCCCCGCTGCACTTCTGGAAGGGTACTTCTTTCATTGGTGGTCAGTGAGAGGAGCATAGTTCCCATTGAAATATTGGTCAGTTTGTTGATTTAAATTTACTTGTTCTTTATTTTAAATATTGTATTTGTTCCCGTTTTGTTTTTTTACTTTAAAATAAGATATGTGCAGTGTGCATAGGAATTTGTTCATAGTTTTTTTTTATAGTCTGGCCCTCCAACGGTCTGAGAGACAGTGAACTGGCCCCCTGTGTAAAAAGTTTGGGGACCCCTGATGTAGAGAAAAGGGAACCCTCATGCACTGTTGGTGGGGATGCAGATTTTTGCAGCCTCTGTGGAAAGCAGTATGGAGTTATCTTAAAAAAAACTAAAGTGATCCAATGATTCTACTTTTGGGAATTTATCCAAAGAAACCCAAAACACTAATTTGAAGAAATATATGCACCCGTATGTTAATTGCAACATTATTTACAATAGCCAAGATTTGGAAGCAGCCGAAGTGTACATCAGTAGATGAATGGATAAAAGGCTGTGGTACATTTACACAATGGAATGCTGCGTGACCGTAAAAAAGAAGGAAATTTTATCCTTTGAGACAGCCTGGATGGACCTGGAGAGCATTATGCTAAGTGAAATAATCCAGTCAGAGAAAGCCAAGAACCAAATGATTCACTCATATGTGGAATCTAATGAACTAGCACGCAAAACAGAAACAGATTTGTAGTTAGAGAGTAGGCTAACAGCTAGCTGTGGAGGATGGGCGTTGAATGTGGTACGTGTTTGGAGGGATTGAGCTAAAAGGAAAAAGAGAGCTCATGGACATGGACAACAGTGTGGTGATTACTCAGGGGCATGTAAAAAAAGGGTAGGGAGTTATAATAATGATGGAAGGTGACTTGACTTGGGGTGGTAAACACAAAATACAGTGTACAAATGATGTAGATAGAATTGTGCAGCTGGAACCTTATAATTTTGTTAACCAGTGTCACCCCAATAAATTCAATAAAAAAGAAATAAATAAAATAAAGCTGCTATGAATATTCTGTACAAGTCATTGTGTGGTTATATGCTCTCATTTCTCTTGGATAAATGTTCTGTATAGAGTGGCTAGATCGTATGGTAACTGTGTTTTTAACTCTTTAAGGAACTTCAATTTGTTTTCCAAAGTGGTTATACCATTTTGCATTCCCACAGTAGTGTGTGAGAGTTTAGGTTCCTTTACAGCCTTTTAAACACTTTGTATTGCCAATTATTTAAGTTTAATTTAAAATATAAGTTTTAGCCACTCTACTAGGTATACACTGGTACTTCCTTTTTAATTTGCATTACCAGAATAACTAATGATGCTGAGTATATTTTCATGTGCTTCTTTGCCAACTGTATATCTTTGATCTAGAATATGTTCAAATCCTTTTTCCATTTGTATGTTGGATCATTTCTTTTCTATGATGTTTGATTTCTTATGGTTAATATCTGGGTCTTTGATATTAGTGCTGCTTTTATTCATTTCTTCATATTATCTGTAGATTAACTGCTCTATGCTCTATACTACTTTCTTATAGTTCTTTTGGCAAGTCAGATTACCTTTCTAGGCCAGTTTCCTCAACTGGAAATTAAGAATCCTACATACTTCCAGTAGGTGGTTGAAAGAGTTAAGTAAGAGAAAGTATGCAGAATACTCTCACAGTGCTTGATGCAGAATAAACACTCAAAATGTTCTTTTTTATTGGATAATTTCTATTTAATTATTCAAAACCAATAACTTTATATTATTCAGTAAGCAATATTATTGCATATGGGAAAAACCACACAACTTACAAAGAATATATTATATTGTTGCTATTATGTATGAATAGTGAGGTAGAAATTCTTTTATTATATGGACATAGCAAATTTGTAGTTTTGTAGTAAGCTCTCTGGTCTCAAATGAGCTTCTTAAAGTGTGCTATAAATAATGGTTGATGCCTAAGATCTAGTTGCACTTAAATTCTGCTTGTAGAATGGGCTTGATATTCACCAAACAGTTTCTTTTTTTTTTTTTACTTCTATATACCTAATATTTTTTTTGCTTTTATTTCCCCCAAACTTTTGCTATTCTTAAAATATAGTTCCCTAAAGAGAGGTTATGAAAATGATTCTTTAGAGTAGTATTAAATGCCAACTACTGCTACTAGTGTTGGGAGAAATGATGCTCTTCATATAAATGCTTTCTCCAAGGTAATAAAAAGCATAGATATAATGCCAATGCAATAGATGAAATGTAAGGCAAAACAATGCCATAAAACACAATACACATTTAGATATCCGATGTTAATTTGTCAAAAATGTTTCTTCTTCCCATTATAATGTTTATTATTTATTTTGCTAGACTTTGAAAATGCAAGGATCGGGTAGGTGTTATTTTTATTTTATTGAAAATTTTGATTTTTAGGATTCATAGTAAAATAAATGTTGTTCTACCAAAAATACAAATGTAGACCGCAACCCACACTCTTCACAATTCATTTCTTCCTCAGTTTTAATGGCTCCTTCTCTTCCCTGAACACCTCCCTGAGCTTTTATGAATCTCTGGGGTTCTATGTCTCATCTTCCTTTCCTCCTTTAACTTCCTCATGAAATCTGTATCATCTTTAAATGTCTCATCAAATATATTACCTCTTCTGTAAGGTCTTATATCACCTCATTTGGAAATCACTACATTTTGTTGTTGTTTGACAAAGTACTATGTTTATATTGAGAGTACACCGTGTTATAATTCTTTAAGAGCGTGTGTGTATGTATGTCCTTAAAGGCATAGATGTCATCTAATTTCAGTGATATTTTTCATGAACTAATTGCTCATATTTGTGTTTAAAACAGGTATTGCATGATGTAAGACAGTGAAATCAATGCTTATAACTTAAAATTTTAAGATTTTTAAAACTTAGAATGACATTAAATAAAAAAATAACACAGTGACAAGTCAAAAGCGTCTGTAGCAGAAAAAAATATTTTATATTTTGGTATTTTTAATAGCATTTTTTTCTTGCTTTTAGAACAAAATAAATTTTATTTTTTGCATGGGCCCCAAGTGTAGGGTAACTTGAGTTGATCTTACAGGGGAACTTTGGAGCATAAACATGCCTCAGAAATTGTCCAGAGTTGGGGCAAGAAGCTGGGCTTTCATACTCCTGCATCAGCCAGACATTGTCTACTCTACGGGCACTCAAAGGAACTGTATGTAGCCAGGCTCTCTGTTATGTGTGGGTGTCCTGGCAAAGCGTTCCCAGGATCTTGATGGCTGGCTTTCTAATAGTGTTACAGTTTCTCTTCTCAGAAGAAGCACACAGACAATCAGGGAGGAGGTGAAAGGTTTCCAAGGGAATCCTGGGCAGTATACCAACATCTCCTAACTTTCTACCTCGCCTAACGTCTTACTGAGATCAGTGCAGGATCCAGAAGAAAGTAGATGGTGCATTTAAAACTTAGAATAATTTTTAAAAGGTTTAATAGAAGGATTATTTACAGGGAAGGATTATATGCACAGGAAGAGAAGCCAGATGAGATAGGTCAGTACCTTGGAGCCGGTCTCAGGAGGAAGACTGCTTACCAGGTGAGATGTTCAGAAAGAATTATCTAGAATGGAGCAATGACACCTGGTTGAGGTACAGAACCAACCTCAGACAACCTAGAAGGGAAGAATCCAGTGGGATAAGGTCTCCTTCTCTCCTTAGATATCTTTCTTGGGCTTCCCTAGGTCGAACTTAACAGAAAACCAGAAGGTAGGGAACTCATTGTTGTAGTGCATTCAGATCAGTCTCTGAGGGACAGAACAAGGCAGTGAGGTTGGAGAGTGGACCTCTAAGACAAACATAAGGTATCTGATTGTCTTATGATCTTTCTATATCTATATCTGCTGTTCATATAGCTTTTTCAAGTGTAAACATGATTAAATCATCACCTTGCTTTAAACTTTTGAGTGACTCCACACTAAACTATATAGCCCTGCAAAATAAACTTTTTTGCTTCTCTCTGGCTATCCTCTTGCTAGTTCCAGCACCCTTTACTCTTTTCAAATCCCCAGTATGCTCCAGGCATTATGAACTTTCTTTTAGACACTGTAATGTGTCATTTTTTCCTTCCCCACAGGCTTTTACACACCGTGTCCACTCCGTGGAGCACTGTTCCACCTACAGCTAACCACAGGGGGAGTGTGGGCAGAGGGTTAACAAAACCCTTTTCAATTCTGTCTTTCATAAGGACAACTGGTTAACCACCTAGCTCTGATAAAAGGTGGAGTATATGTCTAGGTAAACTTACCTGTGGAAAAATTACTCATGATTGGCAAGTTACACTGAGTTTCCATGAGTGTGTTGGCTCTTGTTCGTGGGCATGCCCTCAGTGGGGTTCATGGAAGATGCTTTTAAGGAGTCCCACAATCCAATCCTTCTGCTCACCCTGTCATGAGGTGAGAGGATGGAATTACACTTGGAGCAGAAGAGTGTAGACAAAACTCTGTGAGTCTTGGTTGCAATACGGGCAGTGCACTGTAGGAGGGAATTGATTTGAATTGGGCCAAGGTTTTTTTCTTTTTTTTTTACAGAGACAGAGAGAGAGAGTCAGAGAGAGGGATAGACAGGGACAGACAGACAGGAACGGAGAGATGAGAAGCATCAATCATTGATTTTTCGTTGCGCATTGCGACACTTTAGTTGTTCATTGATTGCTTTCTCATATGTGCTTTGACCTCGGACCTTCAGCAGACTGAGTAACCCCTTGTTGGACCCAGTGACCTTTGGTTCAAGCTGACAGGCTTTTGCTCAAACCAGATGAGCCGGCGCTCAAGCTGGCAACCTCAGGGTCTCGAACCTGGGTCCTCAGCATCCCAGTCCGACGCTCTATCCACTGCGCCACCGCCTGGTCAGGGCGAGCCAAGGTTTTTTGAGTATTCTTTATAGGTCTAAAGAATTTAATGGATATTTATGTTCCTGATTGCTTTAATATATTACAGTTTAAAATCTTATAAAATAATAAAGTGTATAAAATATACATGTGCTGACCTTTATGTGTGCTTGGAGTAGCTACTTAAAGTGCTAGAACACTGCAGTGATGCTGCTTCCACAAAAGATGTGGTTTGCTATTGTTACTCAAGTTACGTAACACAGGGATCTTTCAGTTCGTGGGTTGGACCTAGATAAACTGATGGTGATTGATGACTGTCTGTGCATTCTTTGTAATCTCCTCTGCTTGTTATGCCTTAGCTCTCTCAATATTAGCTCAGGGGTAAATATGTTTGAAATTATTATATTTTTTGTTAAAGGGGCTAAGACAATACATATTTATGTCATAAAAGACTTTTTGATAATGATTATTGAATTCAGTTATTTTGAATAATTTTATAATTTAAAACAGAATAAAGTGAGGCAGCACTTAAATATAAGCTCTAAATCATCTCCAGTGGTCATAATTAAGGTGATGGTCATTGAGGACCACCTCTATGCAGTACACACTACACAAGGTGCTCTAAGTGCATTCTCTCATTGAATCATTAGAAAACATTGGGTAGCTAGGATCAGTATACTTATTTTGATTGTTTATAAATTACAGCGCATATACAAACTTTATCTTCAGTATCATACAATCTGAATGGATCTAGGAAAAATGTTTCTAAATAATTCCATTTTCAATCACAGTAGGAGGAATATCTTAGAAGTTGAATAATATGGCAATGTTATCCTTACTGACATGTATTATGGCAGAGAATTTTAGAAACAGAATGTACAATAGAGTTTCTTTATTTCATTTCTTTTTATATGAATGAAGAAACTATGTGATAGAGCAGGGGTCCTCAAACTACGGCCCGCGGGCCTCATATAGCCCCCTGAGGCCATTTATCCAGCCCCCGCCGCACTTCCGGAAGGGGCACCTCTTTCATTGGTGGTCAGTGAGAGGAGCATAGTTCCCATAGAAATACTGGTCAGTTTGTTGATTTAAATTTACTTGTTCTTTATTTTAAATATTGTATTTGTTCCTGTTTTGTTTTTTTTACTTTAAAATAAGATATGTGCAGTGTGCATAGGGATTTGTTCATAGTTTTTTTTTTTATAGTCTGGCCCTCCAACGGTCTGAGGGACAGTGAACTGGCCCCCTGTGTAAAAAGTTTGGGGACCCCTGTGATAGAGAGTACTAGCACAGACTTATAAATTTTGATAGCAACAAGCATGCTTTACAACAATATTCTCTCAGGTATTCCATGCTCACATAAACACAATATATTTTCCCATTAATCCTTAGTATATTAAATTCATAAAATCAAGAAATGTTAGGGTTCAATCAGTGACAATGGGGTGGTGGCTTTCATCTGTATCAAAGTCAAACTGATAAAACACAGCTTTTCAATAAAACATTTCCTAATCTCATAACCTCCTTAACTGAAGCTTTAAGTGTCAGCATAGGATCTATTGCTGTAGGAAAGTGAAAAAGTAAAAAAGATCAGTCAATTTTATTTCTTCAGAGTGTTTCCAAGGTCAATTCAATTTTTAGAATAGTCAACCACTCAATTAACTGAAGTCTGATAATACCACTTAGTGACCATATCTTAAAGGTGTAAATGAATCCTTAGGAACCAATAAATGAATCCTTTTCTCAAGAATCTCATAAACAAATTCATGACTCAGCAATCCCACTTTGAGAAATTCATTATATGAAAAAATGTAGTACATAAAGAGTACATAAAGAAGTATGTTAATTTTGTTGCAGTGGCATATATATATATTCCTCATTGGAACATTGATAAATTACAGAAGAGTCATACAATGAAATATCACACAGTTCTTAATAGAATTGTTTTCTCTTTCTGACACTATGGGGAGATATTCATAAGATATTTTAAATGGAGAGTCCATGTGTGTGTGTGTGTGTGTATACACAATAGTATATTTGGAGGGGACAAAATGTTGTATATGTAAGTATATACACACACAAACACACAGCAGTTGAAAGTTTTTTCAATTGCTAATAAGTTTTGGACAAGTGAGAAATCGAGACTGAATGTTGATACTCTAGCTGCAGCACTTGCCATAAAATTCAATATGAAGGATATTTCTTGTTCAGATATTTCCAATATATTGTTACAAGATGATACATTGACAAAAAATATTCATTCAATAGAAAAATACTCATGAGTACTTTTTTCTTACAATTATTATTTAAAAAATTAATAAGCATTTAAGCATAATTACAATATAAATATTACAAATGTTTTTATTATGTATTTATCATATTATAGTGTATTATTATTGCAATAAATAAAATATTTCTTTTATTTACGATATTGTTTTCTTCTATTTATTTTTGTCCTTTTCATTGTAAAAATGTTGGTCACCTTATCTAAAGATCATGTGAGAAATTGAGATGGCATTGTTGGCTAGGAAACGTTACTAGAGAATTAAGACAGGATAGGTATGGGACAGATTAAGAACAAGTGTGTTTGCTAAAAGGAGCAATGCTATTTGCAGTGATCTATAATGTAGATTCTAAATAACATCCCTAGAACCTAGGATTATTGTATGGTCACTGGTATTGCAATGGTTTTGATATTAAACCACATTTAAAAAATGTTTATGTTTCATCAGCATATACTAATAGCAATCTTATCTATCAATCTTATTATTTAATTTGGTCCATCTAAATAAGAAATAATATAGTTTAGAAAATACAAGTTTTACTTACTTTTTTTCCTGGGGTAAAAAATACAAATTTCAGTTCAATAACCTTTGCAATAATTTCTTATTGCCTTTGAGCATGAATAAATTTTTGTCTGAAATTCTGCAATGAATTTTAATAAATCAGAGTTTTGTGGTTCATTTAAATTATAAGCCCAAAGCTAAGTTGTGTATTTATCTTCATGATACAGAAAAATGGTGTTTTCAAACTTCTCACTCACCGAATTGATGACATGCACTCATGCATGCTTACTGGAAAAACACTAACTTAAATAAATGAAATACAAGGTGTATGCAGGACACTATTGAGACTTCTTTTTTTCACCCAATAATTGTTTCTGTAATGGTAGAAATTAGTCATTTTTACCCATTTGATTTTTTAAAATCTCACTTTCTCTTTTTTTCCTCTGCATAAAGTAGGATTTTATTGCTTTGTGTTTAGTAAGTCCATATGAGGCATCCAGCTTAGATCCATATTCCTAGTTCATTTGTGATTAAATCCAGAAAATAAATGGCTGCAATAAGTGTGTTATAAAGGTACTGTACCTTTCCTGCCTAGCCAGATAAAAGAGTTCCCTGTGACAAACTCAATCACAAATATTGCTGGAATTTCATTGTTGTCGAATTAGTTATTTACCTTTTTTTTTTCTTTTGCTTTGGGGTTCTCCTTACTATTCTCCCTGATCTCTGGATTGGCCTTAATATCTCTTAGACTTAACCTTCTCACATTAACTATTTGGATTAGAAAGGTGGTGTTAAGTTGGAGTGTTTGCTGGTGGCTGGTGATACAAATGAACACATTCTGATTTCTACCACATGGAAGAAGATTGCTATCTATAGGAATACACTGAGGGGTCTTTAGATACCAAAATCCTGCCTGTGTTTCCTGCTTAGTCTGTGTCCACTGAAGAAAGGGATGCTAATTGTACAACAGCACTTTTCAAGTTTCAGTCTCATCCCAGAGGGGTTGCCATTTTAAAATTTGTACAAAGGCACTGCATGGCCTGGCAGCAGTCTTCACTTGGAAGGACTTTAAGTTTGATCCACCCTTTTATGATACTGAATCTGGGATAGATAGATCTAGGATAGTGATTAGGTACTTTGACTTCAGGTCTGAAAGGCCAAATTTTAAAAGTTCAGATCCAGTTATCAACTGTGAGCTATTCAGGGACGGGAACCTTGTCTTCCTCATTTCGGAATCTCCAGTGTTTTCGATATTGACTAGCATATTCAACAATAACTAGTTGACAAGTACATGCGTAAATAAATGAATAATTGGTTGATTTATTGAGATGGCTCCAAATATTACACACATGGATGGAGATTTAGGTGATGGTAAATGGAATCATAGAGGACAGTAGCCTAGATCACTGTTGAGTGGTTAGTAAAAGTTTTGTTTTATTTCCTGATGTGCAAAGAAAAGATGAGAAGAGTTTCCTCTAGAAGTTTTATTGGTTGCTCCAATAATAGTAAGGCACAAGTCCATATATACAGTGTGTCCGTAAAGTCATGGTGTACTTTTGACCGCTCACAGGAAAGCAACAAAAGATGATAAAAATGTGAAATCTGCACCAAATAAAAGGAAAACCCTCCCAGTTTCTGTAGGATGATGTGGCAGAATGTGCGCATGCGCAGATGATGACGTAACACCATGTATACAGCGGAGCAGCCCACGGCCATGGCAGTTGAGATGTGGACGGTACAGAGGAAAGTTCAGTGTGTTCTGTCGCTCACTAAATTCGAATCCATGACCAAAGTGCAACATGAATATCAGTGCGTTTATAACGACATAGGAATAGCATTACTCAGTGGGATAAGCAGTTGAAGGAAACCAGCAGTTTGGTGGAGAAACCCGTTCTGGTAGGCCATCAGTCAGTGACGAGTCTGTACAGGCTATATGGGATAGCTACCTAAGGAGCCTTAAAAAATCTGTGCATGAGCCCACATTGAACTGCACTGAATAGGTATGAAACTGGGAGAGTTTTCCTTTTATTTGGTGCAGATTTCACATTTCTATCGTCTTTTGTTGCTTTCCTATGACCGGTCAAAAGTGCACCATGACTTTACAGACACAGTGTATTTGATCTCTATATACCAAGACACCAGTGCAGAGGTAGCTGAAAAATTTGTGATGGGGCTTCAAATGGAATGCCATGGGCCTTCTAGAGTGGACTTAATTCTGGATGAACTACAGTCTTTCCTGTAGGATACTAAAGACGCTTTAAGATCCCAGCATGTTGGTTAGTGTTATGGACTGAATTGTATCCCCCTCCCCCCACACACATACCACCCACCACCCAAATCTGTATGTTGAAGTCCTAATGCTAAACGTGACTGTATTTGGAAATAGGGCCTTTCAGGGTATAATTAAGTTAAATGAGATCATTAGGATGGGGCTCTATTATGATAGGGTTGGTGTCCTTATAAGAAGAAGAAGAGACACCAGGAGTCTGCTGCACAGAGGAAAGGCTATGTGAGAACACAGAGAGGAGAGGACTATCTGTAAGCCAAAGAGTGAGTTCTCGCTAGAAACCAACCATGCTGGCACCTTGATCTTAGACTTCTAGCCTCTAGAGCAATAAGAAAATAAATTTCTGCCGTATAAGCCATCTGGTCTATGGTATTTTATTATGGCATCCCTAGCAGACTAACACAGAATGTAATCTTTTGTTACCATTAAGCTCTAATTTATGTCACAAGAATTCTGTGGCGACTGCTCAGGAACAGATAATAATAATAAAAACATGAACACATTAAGACTGTGTAGGACCATCACAGAAATATGGCAGCTGAATATATTGAAAGCTTTTTTGATTCAGACATTTTTCACAGTTTATTTATGGCAAGCAACAGAGGAAAAATTAGTAAAGGAGAGAAATACTACTACAAATACCAGTATTTCCCAGGTAAAAGCACTGCGTGCTATTTTCTGTCAAGGTGGAATGATAGCTGAGTTGTATTGTTAGGGCAAGACACACAAAAAGGGGCAAGGTGAAGACAATATATGGAATAGGTAAAGAGAAAAAGTTCACAGTGCCATTCTTATCTTTGGATAATATATATTTCCATATATAAAAGTTGTTATTTTGAGGGGAGCCAGTAACTAACTGCTAAATCACACAGACATCTTTTAAGTATGATAGCTTTTTTTCCTCAAAACATAGACCCTTTTGTTGTCAGGGCAAACTAGTATCATCTGTGTTTATGAAAAATCTTGAATAAGACTCCGTTTCCACATTAGGGAAGCAAACCCAGAGAAACAGACAGCCACATTGTTTCACATTAGAGCTGATGAATTCAAATATGGTCAAAAAAGCTATTTTCTAGTAGGAATAAAAATAGAGATTTATGTTATTTTGGTGATCAGACTTTTACTGAAGGATGGCTATGGAATGAGCTTGAATTTTAAAGTGTAACTTACTTCTTAGCATTTATTTCCTTTTTAAATTGCTTAACTTGTAAATCTTAGCAATTTGACACATATACATCCATACAAGCCCTTTATGCTTTGCTGAAAGTATATGTCAGCATTAACTTTAGAAGACAAGCTGTTTCATTATTCTTTGCAGCGTGTGTCAGCCTGAGTATTTATATATATTACATACATACGTACATTCCTTTGAACAATTTTTAAGTGAACTTGCATTATCATTTGTGAATAACCTTTAAGTTGGGAATATTATCTTCTACTCATATTATAAAAGATGTTAGGAAAATAGACTTACTTCTGAGTATTTAAAATTATCTAATTTATAACATTCTCAGCATGTGCCTTATGTGATCGTTGGAAGTATTCTTAAATGGTATTTTTGAAAGTGATGAATCATTTTGACAGAGGGGTATTCTGAAAGACGGGAGCAGACTATTATGTTATGAGGTGCAATTTTTGCAGATATGCATGATCATTAGTATCTGTCTTTTGTCACATCCAACAGTTTCCATTTACAACCACTATAGGCCAGGTCAGAAAGACAAATGTTCTAAAAGGATTTAATTCTTCAACAAAGACACCCTCTGAAATACCGGTTGGTCACAAGATTGGCATGACCCCTTTTTACTTGAAAAAATAATAAGCAGTAGGGATCCAATGTGATTCTAATGGTCTGATGTCATTAATTCTGTCTCGAGAAAGAGAGCCAAAGTTGTAACAGCTTGATATAAAACATATAAAAAAGAGATCCTTAGAAGACTGTGAAGGGCCAGAAGTGGTGACTCATTATTGAAATTTAAATTTAATCTTTGATGATGCTTATGTAAAAGAAGAGATTTGGAGCAAGACTTGAGTAAAATTTTTTTTTTTTTTTTGTAATTTTCTGAAGCTGGAAACGGGGAGAGACAGTCAGACAGACTCCCGCATGCGCCCCACCAGGATCCACCCGGCACGCCCACCAGGGGCGACGCTCTGCCCACCAGGGGGCGATGCTCTGCCCCTCCGGGGCGTCGCTCTGCCGCGACCAGAGCCACTCTAGCGCCTGGGGCTAGAGCCATCCCCAGCGCCCCGGCCATCTTTGCTCCAATGGAGCCTCGCTGCGGGAGGGGAAGAGAGAGGAAGGAGGGGGGTGGAGAAGCAAATGGGCGCTTCTCCTATGTGCCCTGGCCAGGAATGGAACCTGGGTCCCCCACACGCCAGCCCGACGCTCTACCGCTGAGCCAACTGGCCAGGGCCTTCAGTAAAATTTTTTACTTTGAGAAATAATGAATTGAATGACAGCTATATGAATGGCAGGTATGGATGCTAGACCATTTTTTTTTTATTTCTTGGGTTGACATGGTTCGCCAAACTATGCATTTTTCAAGTGTCCAACCCAATATACCAGTTTTTGATTGATATTCTTGTTTTTTTCCTTTTTTATAAGAAAAAACGCAACAGTGACAGAGTTGGAATCAATCAAGTTTTCTAAAACTTTTACAGTTTTGTCTGTTTCTATGCACAATTTAACCCTCTTCTACTGAAAAATATTTTTCCCAAACTTGAAGAACTCATTTTTTATCAGATTTGATTTATGGTTCAAACTTGAGTTTACTAATACTTTACCAGAAGATTTCATAACCTCATTTCCAAACAATACAATCACATTTAACATTTATCTAATTCATTTGTAATTACAACTTACATTTGAAGCTGACAATAAATAGTGTAAAAAGTTAAAATTGGTTTGTTTGTAATGTTAAAAATAGCCTACCCTGTAAGATATAGATTACTGCATATGGAAGATAAATTATATTTCAATATGCTTATTGCAACATTTAGTCCATCAGGTACAAATAATTGAATTAGCTAGATATCATGCTGATATAGCATACTTGAACCCATCACCACAAGTATGAAAAACCAGACTGCTCATTAAGCAGAACTGCTACCTAAAAGATATATATCTAGAGCAGGGGTCGGGAATCTTTTTGGCTGAGAGAGCCATGAACGCCACATATTTTAAAATGTAATTCCATAAGAGCCATACAACGACCCATGTATGTTACGCATTATCCAAATAAAATTTGGTGTTGTCCCAGAGGACAGCTGTGATTGGCTCCAGCCACCCGCAGCCATGAACATGAGTGGTAGGAAATGAACAGATTGTAATACATGAGAATGTTTTATATTTTTAACGTTATTAATTTTTTTTATTAAAGATTTGTCTGCGAGCCAGATGGAGCCATCAAAAGAGCACATCTGGCTCGCAAGCCATAGGTTCCTGACCCCTGATCTAGAGTGTCAACAAAGTATGTAAAAGGGGGGCTCCACTTTCATTTCTAGGAAGTCCAGCTCACACCCAAAAGATCCCCTTTCCAGCCTTAGTCAGGTAGCTCAGTTTGTTTGAGTGTTGTCCCAAAATGCCAAGGTTGCAGGTTCAATCCCCAGTCAGGGCACATACAAGAATCGACCAATGAATGCATAAATAAGTGGAACATCAAACCAATGTTTCTTTCTCCCTCTCTCTTTTTCCCTCCTCTATTTCTCTAAAAAATTAATAAATAAAAAAATGTATTTAAAAAATCCCCTTCCCTTGAGTTTGAGCTGACTTGTTATGGAATATAATAAACAATATGGAATGTCACATCAAAGATTAGGTGAAAAAAGACTCTGACTTCCATTTCTGATATTCTCTCTTGTTTTCTCTAAGGTCTTTTACTGTAGGCAGAAATAAATTGCTATGTTGTGAGGCAGGCTTATGTGGATGGACAACATGGAACTCTGATCTACAGAAACTAGGGATAATAAATATTATATTTGTTGTACAGCAATAGATAACTAATACGCCACATTTAAAATTCATTAATTAATTTTAGTTTATTAAACTATCTGTCACTGTTTTATTTTAAGGATATAACTTCAAATGCTTTCCTACCAAAAAAAAAAAAAAATGAATTAGATAATGTAGGTATTCTATACAAAATTTGAATTTGTTTATATTACATATTATTGGTATTTTAGGGAGGAAATTCTGTTTAAAAATGAATAAGAAAGTCCTATATTTGTTAGAGTATATTTGATTCCTAAATTTCAGGCATATTTACATCCAGGAAGGTAAAGATAAAAAATTTACAAATAGAAATTATAAAATGATGAGATTAAATCCATCATAAATCTATGGAGTTAAAATGACTCTTCCATCTTTTGAAATATCAGGTCATCTTTGGATTTTTCTCTGTCTAAAATTAATTTTGTGTAGCTATTTATGATATGTAGTTGCATATATCATCTATATCCATTATAACTTATAACTTCATTGGATCCATGCCTGTTATTTCTAAAGATAAATAAGTAGAATAGAAATGTTTCTAAGTATGTTGTACTAAGGGCTTAGGTTACAGATAAATGAGTATTTTACATGGTAACATGTTAAATGCCTTCCCTTAACAAATTATAAAGGAAATCAGACATTCATAGCACTTCTGAGTGTATATCAGTATACTGAAAGGCAACAAATTGGTTATTATAGTTACCACAAGTTATCTCAAAGCACTTTTTTCAGAGTAAAATTCTCATTTCTGATGCAGTTCCTAAATAGGGTGACAACTACATATTATCTTTTTTAAAACTATGCTTGAGTTATAAACATCTGTTATTGAAACAAAGTAACATACTGTGAGAAGGATACAAAGATGTATGCATATGCTTGCTACTTCTCAGTTTACAGAGAAAATCCAAGCCCTAGGTCATAATCATAGTTTAACTGGATCCAACAGCCATGTCACTCCTAACTGACCACTGGTGTGGCTTCCCAGTGGCTGCCAGTACTCTCTGATAAAGTGAGAGAGACAGAGGGAGAGAGACAGGGAGAGGGACAGATTGGGACAGACAGAAAGAAGAGAGATGAGAAGCATCAATTCTTTGTTGTGGCACCTTAGCTGTTCATTGATTGCTTTGTCATATGTGCCTTTACCGGGGGACTGCAACTGAGCCAGTGACCCCTTGCTCAAATCAGCGACCTTGAGTTCAAGCCAGTGACCATGAGCTTCAAGCCAGTGACCTTTGGACTCAAGCCAGTGACCATAGGTTTATGTTTGTGATCCCATGCTCAAGCTGGTGAGCTCATACTCAAGTTGGATGAGCCCGCACTCAAGCTGATGACCTTTGGGTTTTAAACCTGGGTCTTCTGTGTCCCAGTCTGACACTCTATCCACTGCATCACCGCCTGGTCAAGCAAGTCTTCACTTTTAAAAGAGAAGCAGGAGGAGAGCTTGGTTGGTACAAGTTGTCAGCTTCAGGTGCTAAAAATAGCTTGGTTGATTTCAGCATCAGCCCCAGATGGATGTTGCCTGGTAGATCCCGGTTGGGGCACATGTGGGAGTCTGTCTCATTATCTCCCCTCCTCTCACTTAGAAAAAAAAGTGAAGCAGGTGCTTAATTTCTTAGAAATGAGAGTCAAACTACTAACCAAGGAGTTTAGATAATACCTAAGGCTCTGAAGAATGTAAGTCATTTTGGAACAAAGAGTAGACAGAGTCAATGCACTTGACCTTCCGTTGGAAGTCCTTCCTTATTTATCATTAGGTTGGTCTGGTAGTCAGTATTCTAGCAGCTGTCCATGGCTATCTGAAAATTGGCTTACCTGTAGCTGTTGCTTGGTAATTTTCATAAAATGACCTTAGCTACAAAGTATCCATCAAGAACTCTTTCATTTTCTTTGCTTTTCATGTATTGGGTAAAATTTCATACCTTCAGTCCAGTGCAATCATGACTTTTTAGTTTGCAACAAAGCACTGAAATGTCAGGCTTCATGAGAAGGAAAGCGTCATGCAGAGTGTGAGCACTTGCACTCCTTCAGAAGAGCCTCTGATAAGCAGGCTAATCTGAATCTGAAATGAATTCTTAATCTTCCTCTCTGCTAGTGCACTGAATGGGGCTGTGGAAAGGTCAGAGGAAGCTGTACTAAAAAAACAAACAAACCAAAAAAAACAGCTAAATCACTGATTACATTTCTTAATATAACATGAAATAAAATGTCATTGTCACAATATTCTATATTTAATCATCGCTTTCTTCCAGAGCTACTAGCGTTTTTCTTCTCTGTCATCTCACTGATGTGACAGAGAATGCTGCGGGGCTCAAAGCCATGAATATGGGACTGTTGTATGGCAGACCTTTGGCACCTGCTGCTTCAACAGTGTAGCCTAAAACCTGTCCTAATTTATTATTTTTCTAAGAAACAAATTTGAATTGTGTTACATATGGGGAATGCATGGCCTGGCTTTTGTAGGAACCTTGCCTAATTTTAATATCTGCAGTTCAAGAAAGTTTCATTGGGCCTTAGTAGAATTCAGTACTGCTTGGAAGTGCTTATAGCATTTGATAATTTGGAAAAGCCCAAAGTTCTTCAGATTCATAAGAATATCAGGGACTGATATGAAAGTGTAGTTCAGGCTGTCAGAGATCCTCTGAGATCCGTACAACCGTATTTTCAGGATTAAACAAAGTTCTAGGGAGAAATTAGGCATTTATGATTGGGTTAGAATGTTCTTTCCAATTAGAGAATTATACACACACTGACCAAAAACAAGACTGTTTTCTTGACTGAAGACCTATAAAAAGTAAGTTTTCATCATTCTCTGGATACCCTATTATTGGATTGTTGCTCTCCAGGGGGACAGAAGTGGCGGAAAGTGCCTGGTGGTCACAGGTGTCAGTTTACAGAAAATGTAAAATTTTATGGTCTTGTTTTGTACCTCAGGGTCTACTTAAACAAACATATTTCCTGGGACTGATGTGGTCCTTGAAAATCATGGTGAATTCTATTTTCTGTAGATATATACTCAGTGAGAACAATTTTTCTCTCAAAAATTTTCAAAATGTATTCTAAAAGCTAGCTGTTGGTGGTTTCCTGGGAAGTTGTAACAGTGGCAATATGGAGAAATTACTCTATAACTGTTAAAGAGATAACGTTTTCAGCAGATGTTTGTAAATCAAAGAGAAGCAAAAGACCATTTTGGGAACATTGTCATTGCACTGTTTGGTAAGGATCCTTGGTAGACACCTACACGCTATACTTTACTTTTCATTTTTTATTTATAGAAGCCAAATATAGTAATGAGCTAACAAAAAAAAAAGAGAAGGAAAAGAGTTAAATTATGTATAGCAGTGACAACAAGATATTGAAGAGCATGTGTGATAGTGGCAGGTCACAAGTGGACAAAATAAACCTGTTTATTTTGTTAATGGTCAAATCACAATCTTGCTCTTAAAAGGGCAGACTATTAAAAAATTCTTGTAAATTTGCAGCACTCAAATTTGTTGGCTAAGAACTTTATTTTATGTGAATATTTATGGTGCAATATTGTCTCATAAAATTTTCTCCAGCAAACTTCTAGGACCAAAAAAATGCTTGTATTAAAATGTAGAAATTAAGACAACCACAAAGTCTTTCTTTCAGCAGGACAAGCTGAACAGAACTGTAATGTTACTGCATGGTCTTACATGATAAGTTTTAAATGATTTTCTAACTCAGCCATTTTTGGGAAGTTCAAGGGAACTTTGTGGGAGCTGTCACCTTCCCAGAAAGCACAGAATATTTTTGTTTGCTTTATAATAATACAATCCAGTCTCCTAATCTGTGCCTGGTACTTTAAAACACATGCTTCTTGGAGTTCATGGGTCATAAAAAGCAAAGGGCAAGACTTGTCTGTTATTTCCCATTAATGACCTTTCTGGCGGTACATCATCTCTTTCCCTGTGGCTCCTTGTTCCTTTGTGACAACTCAGTTATGGTAAGCATACTCCGCATAGACCAAGAGCATAAACATAAAGAAAATTGACATAAGTCCAATTTAAAAGCATAACTCAGTTCGACAAAAGTTGAATTTAAAAATGTGGAAGCCACCCAAGATTGACTGTGATCTTTTGAAGCTGTTTAAATAGAAAGATTTGGGTATGGTAAATCATTCTGGGAAGAATTTTAGAAAAGATTGAGATGTATGCCAAAACTCACCTGGATCTCTAAAATACCTAATCTTTTTTTTTTTTTTTTTCTGTATTTTTCTGAAGCCGGAAATGGGGAGAGACAGTCAGACAGACTCCTGCATGCGCCTGACCTGGATCCACCCGGCACACCCACCAGGGGGCGACGCTCTGCCCACCAGGGGGCAATGCTCTGCCCCTCTGGGGTGTCACTCTGTTGCGACCAGAGCCACTCTAGCGCCTGGGGCAGAGGCCAAGGAGCCATCCCCAGCGCCCGGGCCATCTTTGCTCCAGTGTAGCCTCGGCTGCGGGAGGGGAAGAGAGAGACAGAGAGGAAGGAGAGGGGGAGGGGTGGAGAAGCAGATGGGCGCTTCTCCTGTGTGCCCTGGCCGAGAATCGAACCCGGGACTTCTGCACGCCAGGCCGACGCTCTACCACTGAGCCAACCGGCCAGGGCCAAAATACCTAATCTTTATTAAAAAATTCTTCTATAGCATTTAAAAAAAATTTTTTTATGGCAACAATTACAGTAAGTTCTTCATATGTTTGTTGTCAGGTGTATATTTAGTATATTAGATATTTTAATGAACAATTCTATTGTTTAAATTTTTTTTTCACCTTATAATGTATTCTTAGTGTGTAAATGTCTTATTTTTATGTCATATTTTTAGAATCATATATAATTATTGTCCAGGCAGAGGAGATAACTTTTTAAATATAAGGTTTTAATATTTCAAATCTTTTTATACAGCCTGAATAAATCACTCTGTGCAGGCAGCTTCTTTATGGTGACTAAAGCCATGTTCTTATATTAGGAGATTTTATTTCAGACTGCTATTAAAGTATGGTTCTCAGAACGTTGTCTTCCTATAAATAATTAAATGTTGTGTTAATGTTGATTATTTTTTAAAGCTCTTTAAGTGGTTTCCTAGAAACCCATGATGTAACCTGGCTTACTAGCCTTTGGTTCCTCTGCTCTATGTTCACTTACTACTTAGAGAATTACTGACACATGACCGCACTCAATAATTCAGTCTCACTCTTTATCACTAGCCTGGGAAATCCAGTTTTTCTGATTTATGTTATAATGTACATATAGAGCAGGGGTCCCCAAACTTTTTACACAGGGGGCCAGTTCACTGTCCCTCAGACCGTTGGAGGGCCGGACTATAAAAAAAACTAGGAACAAATCCCTATGCACACTGCACATATCTTATTTTAAAGTAAAAAAACAAAACAGGAACAACTACAATATTTAAAATAAAGAACAAGTAAATTTAAATCAATAAACTGACTAGTATTTCAATGAAAACTATGGGCCTGCTTTTGGCTAATGAGATGGTCAATGACCAGTTCCATATTTGTCACTGCTAGCCGTAACAAGTGATATGACGTGCTTCTGGAGCCGTGAAACGTGCGTCCTGCGTCACCGGTCCTCTCACTGACCACCGATGAAAGAGGTGCCCCTTCCTGAAGTGCGGCGGGGGCCGGATAAATGGCCTTAGGGGGCCACATGTGGCCAGCGGTCCGTAGTTTGGGGACCCCTGATATAGAGCACTGTAGCAATAATCTGTAAAATTTTCGATTGTTTTACTTCTCCTAAATTGTAGAAGAGATAAACATGGAGAAAAGATGAGTTCTTGGGGGGAAATTTCAAGAAGGTGGAGGTCATGTTGTGCCGGCTGCTGTATTGTTGTCACTGATGAATTCACTTTCCAGAGGCTGTGTTCTGTGAATGAAGGCGATCATGCCAATCTCCATTTCTCCTCCTCCACCTTTTTTTTTCTTTCTTTTCAAGGTGAAATTCACATTAGTGAAGAGTTTGTAACAGGAGAACACAAACTGGAGCAAGTGTTAGGAGGCTCATAACCATAGTGTCTGTGACACTTTGGACAAGGACTTAGCTCTTCTCACCTTGTTTTCTCATGCACGATGGAAGTTGATATTCTGAGTGCTAGAACTCTGTGAGTCTGTGAATTTCATTTCAGAACTGAAAAACAGCATAGCTCTCCCCTTACCTCATAGTCATCTCCAGAATTTTCTTCTATCATCATCTCCATTTCCTTGCCTCACCTCAGTGGGTCACTCAATCTGCCACTGTAGCAGATGTTGTTTGCACGCCCCACCCACATCCCCTCAGCCCCCACCCCACTCCCTGAAGTCACCTGCAGAAAATGTCAGTGACTTCCTGGGTCTCTGCTTGAGGCATTCTCAGGTCCTGGGAGTATACTTTACCCATCGATGGGCCACACCAGCACTGCTGTGGGGGTTAGCGGCCATGGGCAATCCCTGACTAATGAAGGATGGGAGTTGGTGAAAACAGCCCAGCTTCCTTACCCCATAGGGGACAACCCTGAGTGTTCTATACTGTCCCCAGCGAGAATACATTCCAGCTACCCACAGAGCAACCTGACTTTTACATCCCTAGTCCCTCACTGTGCTTCCTGCAACAACTTCCAAAACAAACTCCTTGCACCCAAATCTTTATCTAAGGCTCTGTGTTGGGGACAATACTCGTTTTGTGGCTATGCTCTTTTTCACCTTTCTCCTTGTCCCTGTTCAATGCTTCCCCCCTCCTTCCCTAAAAAAACAAAAAACACAGTTTACTTAACTAACTCTTGCTCATCCTTCTAGCTCATCTCAAACATCCTTTCCACAGGGCTCCTGTTGCCTCCTGTGCTTGTATTATGGGAGTAATTACATTTGTAACTACTTATGGAATGTTTCGTTTCCTAATGGCATTATAAACTGCATGTTGCTTTTGTTCACCTTTGTACTTTCAGGGTTAAGCACATTCGCCAGCCTTTCAGACACTAAGCATATATTTACAATATTAAAGAGTAAATAGCTGAGAGTAAATAGCTGGAGCTGAGAAATCACTTAATGCAAAACTCCATTTTGTAGATGAGAAGATTAGTGCCCCAAAGATAGAAGATGGAGATCGGAACCAGAATTTAGAAACCCTAACTTCTGGTCCAGTGCTTGTATTATCCTATATATTGATACTATGTAATACTTCCTCCTTTCCATACCAGCGTCCCTAACTGACAATCTTAATGTGCAGTGACTCCACTGACAAGAGTGTCATGGCCCTGCGCTCAGAAGATGCCCTTTAACTGGGGTTTAATGCTCCATGGTAGGCGTCTTGAAATTCTGAATAGTAACACTGTAGAATTTGTGTTTAGCAAGTGAAGTCTTGTGGGACAACGGACCAAGCACAGGGGCCTGGAGCCCTGGCTCACAGCACCCCTTCCTCCTGCAGCCTGCCTGGATGGTTCTCCTTGCTCCCCGACTCCCTGGAGTCCTGGGCCCTTCCTGCCTCCTTCTCCCCACCCCCACCCCGTGACTTTTGCTAGCCTCAATCCCTGACAAGGACCTGGGTGTGAGGCAGGAAAGGCAGGGTGGGTCTGAGGCCCTTGCAGTGTCCTGGGTCCTGGAATGACACTAACTGCCACCACCTCCGACTAGCAGCATCTGCCCCGTGGTCCAGCTGCCAGAGGCTTTGTCTGGCCTCTTGCTCACCTCTAATCCAGGTGCAAGTGCTTCCCAGTGTTGCAGGAAACAAAGGGGAACAAAGAGACTCAGACGAGTGCTGGAGGAAAGGGGGTTTATTTTAGCCAGAGGAGCGGCGTGACGCAAAAAAGGCAACAAAACACGAGCTCCCCAAAGTTAAGTTTCCTGAATCTTGTATACCTTTACAGCTTTAGCTTTCACGGGACAAGTGCCTGATTTCTTTGACTTCTTTGTCTGCAGACCCACGTGACTTTTGTGTCTCTGGGAAGGGACGGGGTATGAGAGGAAGGTTCGAACCGTTTGTCCTTGACTGTTCACATATCCTGTTTTCCTTTCCTGTGTTGCAGGTTATTTCTGGGAGCTGATAAAGGGCTGCAACGGCTGTGATTTGTTACTTTCCAAACTTTCTCAGTCAGTCCTTCGAGCCCTTCTCCCCTCACCAGCACAGAGGATTAAAGATCCCTGTGTGTGTCTCCTATCTGTCGTGGTATGGAGCCTGTGGACAAGAGACACAGTGGACCTGACTCCTCCACCACTTGTCCGCTTCAAGACACATCTCCCGGGCCTGCTGGGCCCAGTAAGCACGTGCGCAGCCTGTGTCACTGGACAGCCCCAGACCCGTGTCACCTGTGAGCGTCCATATTTGCCCCACAAGTCTTGTGCACAGAACACTCCCTAGGCTGGCTCTGTCCCTGGAGTGGGGTGGAGTCTTTTCTTTCTCTTTTTTGATTTTCTGTGTCTGTCTAATGTTTCTCTCTCTCTCTCTCTCTCTCTCTCTCTCTCCCTCTCTCTTTTTTTTGTATTTTTCTGAAGGTGGAAACGGGGAGAGACAGTCAGACAGACTCCCGCATGCGCCCGAACGGGATCCACCCGGCATGCCCACCAGGGGCGATGCTCTGCCCCTCCGGCCCTCCGGGGCGTCGCTCTGCCTTGACCAGAACCACTCTAGCGCCTGGGGCAGAGGCCAAGGAGGCATCCCCAGCACCCAGGCCATCTTTGCTCCAATGGAGCCTTGGCTGCGGGAGGGGAAGAGAGAGACAGAGAGGAAGGGGGGGGGTGGAGAAGCAAATGGGCGCTTCTCCTATGTGCCCTGGCCGGGAATCGAACCCCCGGGGCCCCTGCACGCCAGGCCGACGCTCTACCACTGAGCCAACCGGCCAGGGCCTGTTTCTCTCTCTTAATGGGCTTGTGCTATCACCATCTGGGAAGGAGCCACACATTATGAATTGTTTAATTTTGGTGGTTCCATGTATAAATCGAATGCTTTGATATTTGCATTTCAAGCAGCATCAGATAGTGTAAATATGAACAGTAAAATCATGTTCATAATTTTAAGTGTTAACTTTACTGAAAATGGTATGAAATAGCAAATAAAAAAGAAATGGTTAAAGAGACCCTTAGAAATGGAGAAAGTTTTCATGTACATGTAGCAGCACTTTTTTCTTGCTTCTGAACAAGAGGCCCGTATTTTTATTTGGCACTGGGTCCCACAGACTTTGTAGCCATCCCTGCCATTGCCTCACAGTCTTGTCTCTACAAGAAGAGGTTTCAGATTCGACCAGCTGGTACATATTTATCATGTGGCTGGTTCTTCACCGAGAGTCCACATATTGAACTAATTGCCTTTTGTAAAGAAATGAGTTAGGTTAAAAAAAAAATGAGATTCTGGCTGTTCTTTGCTGTAGAATAAATTGCTCTAAAGCTTAGTGACTTAAAGGAACAACAATTATCTTATGGCTCTGAGGGGTGACTATGTTCCGCTAGGGCCGTTCTCACCCCGGGCCATCATGCTGCAGTCAGTGGCTGGCAGGGCTTCCTCTGCCACACATCTGGTAATGAGGCTGATGTTGACTGGGATGTCACTGAGACTGCTGTCTAGAACACTTACATATGGTTTCTAAATATGGCCTGAATTCCTCAGAAAATGGCAGTTGGGATGCTGCAGAAAGAAAGAGAGAGAGAGAGAGAGAGAGAGACAGACAGACAGACAGAAACACTTATTTTTCCTGAGCTGACCCAGCCTTGGAGATAACACAGCATTACTTTCTCCTCATTCCATTTCTTAGAAGTATTGACAGGTGGGGGCTATTGATTATATAAGCAGAGACCCATATAATAATATGTGGGTCCTAGAATTCAGCAGCTGGGCAAGGGAGACCTCCTAGCTACAGAGGTAAAACATTCATCACACGGTTGGTACTCAACAAATGATAGTTATCCTGTCATCAGAACTCCTTTTCTGGTATTAAATACAGACCAGGGAACATTTTTATATTTGGTTTTTCAAAGAGTGCTATTTGGCTTCAAGTCCTGGCTCTAACTTCTCCCCTTAACCTTTAATCAAGTCATTTAAGCTTTCTGAACGGTTTTCTTTCCAAATTTGTTGTGCAAATTAATAATAAAATGTGTGCAGAATCACTTTCTAAACCATTTGAGATGTGCCAATGTGAGTAGGTAAAAGAATTGCAGTTCCACTGGCAAAGTTGATGGCAATTGTAATTTGTTCTGTAGATTTGTGTTTTGTTTGTTTTTATAATAAACCATTGATATGTTGTATAGAAGAATTACTGTATTTTTTGCTCCATAAGATGCATCTAGGGTTTTAAGGAGGAAAATAAGGAAAAAAAGATTCTGAACCAAATGGTGTTAAAAAAAAATTTTTTTTCCCGAAGTTGGAAACGGGGAGGCAGTCAGACACCTGCATGCGCCCAACTGGGATTCACCCAGCACGCCCACCAGGGGGCGATGCTCTGCCCATCTGGGTGTTGCTCTATTGTAAATGGAGCCATTCTAGCGCCTGAGGTGGCGGCCATGGAACCAACTTTGCTCCAATGGAGCCTTGGCTGCGGGAAGGGAAGAGAGAGATAGAAAGGAAGGAGAGGGGGAAAGGTGAGAAGCAGATGGGCACTTCTCCTGTGTGCCCTAACTGGGAATCAAACCCAGGACTTCCACACGCTGGGCTGATGGTCTACCACTGAGCCAACTGGCCAGGGACTGTTAAAATATTTAATAAAATATACCACAATAATATTTCAACAATGTAAATTCAACAGCAGTATTAACAACCATTAGCACTGTTATTAACAAATGAGAAGAGACTTTAATGTTCAAATACTCTTCTAGTTGTCTGGGAACCCCAGGAACTCATCATCACTAGTGTCAGAACTTAAGAAGCTCAGTTGCTCACAATCACTGGTATCACTTTTTTCACTATTTTCATATATGATACCATCTTCAGTGCCATCTAAGCATTGCTAATGCCACATGTTTTGAATGACCATACCACGCTTTCACTCATTCCATAGCGGGTATAATTACGCTCCTGCTGGCGCTCATTCTGTGTATGTTTACTGGAGCAGCGCCCCACAGCAGCTAAAAAAAATGAACATTCGCTCCATAAGATGCACAGGTATTTTCCCCTCTACTTTTTGGGGAAAAAAAGTGTGTCTTATGGAGCAAAAAATACGGTACTTTCTGCCTTAGCCCCGCTTCCCTCCCACACACTTGTTTGGTTGTTTGTTTCTTGAAATAGATTACAGATTATATCCCTTCCTCTTTTCATTTACTATCTGAAATTGTTCTAGTCACTTTACCACTATAAGCTCCTCCATATTTGTAGTTTCGGGAGTTTGGGATGAAAAGGAAATGAGGAGGAGCAAGGGATGTAATGATTGCATCCTTAACACATCTGAGGAAGGAATCCCAAGCCAAGCTATAAACCTCCAACACAACCTGTCAGTGTAAATCTCTTGTTTGATTGATATTTACCCCGTGGCCCTCATTATCCATCATATATTGGCACTCATCACCTTGTATTTGGTTTTCTTATCCTCCTATTCATTAGAAAAGAAACCTAAGATTTGTAGGTCTTTGTTTTCTCCTACAGTGCATGGTAACATGTTCTAGAGTACATACCATTGGAATTCAATAAATTCTCCTTGTACAGTAATATATACTAATAGTTTATTATTGTATTCCCACTAGTGTCTTATTGTTCCTTGTTGTGTCACTTAAATTTCTTATAACAAACTCTGGAACTTTTGTTGTTAGTGTAGTTGACAATTATATCTTCTTCTTGTCCACCAACTCCTTCCGATTGGTATATTAACACAGCCATTTAAGGCGACAGTATTTCCACTCTGACACTGTACTAACATCATTTTCTCTTATTGGAATTCTGTTTTTGTGGTCTGTCTGAAAAAAAACACAAACAAACACTGGCTACAGTATTTTTTTCTTAGAGCATGGTGTTAGAACTTCATATGTTAAAATGAAATGTCTGTTTTCTCTCTAGGGCTTTTAACATGCATTTTCATTGCAAAGAGAAAACTGTTTCTCCACAAGATTGGGTCCTTCTGTGAAAAAGGAGCTGTATTCTACTAAATTCTAATTCCCAAAGTGGTTCATCCAGTGCTAGTCCCTCCGTAGATGCTCAATTACTGTTAAAATGAGGGTGTACTCAGTGTCTTGGAGATATTTTAAGACTGTGATTCTAAATTCCCTTTGTTTTGTTTTTTTTCTTTTTTTACTTGATCTCTACTTTTAATTACAAGTGTGTCTCTGAGTGGAAGTTAAACTGGGAAAATCAGTTCTTCCATTTTCACATACAAATTATTTTTATTTTTTGCAAGCATCTCTTTAGCTGAATTCCATGGCTTTTAAGGTGCTTATGTATTTGAAGTGAAATTCAGTATTTACTTTTTCATGGTCCGCCACCTTTTGACTTTTTTCTTTGGCAACTTTATACTTTGCACTGTGTGTTATTTATCCTTCTCTTCACTGAATCAACAGTTCCTAAAGAGGAAAAAAAATACATTTAGCCAACGTTGTGTGGTAAAAGATACATACCGGTATATTATAAAATCCTGCCCAAGTGTTTGAAAAAATTTCCCTGATAGAACAGTTCTGTTCTACTGATTTCAGAAAAGAAGAGTAAGTTTGCCTTTTTATATTTTATTTTTTGTCATATTGAAAAACCTATATTCCTAAAATAATTCCAGAACTATCTATTTCTTTCAAGGCAGAACAATATCCTTCCTTTAGAAGTCTGTAAGAAAAGCCATTGAGGAACAAAAAATTGCTACAAGCCAGGGTTCTCCCAATTTAGCTTGCAACAGAAGCACCTGCAGGGTTCATTGAAACAGATTGCCGGGGCCACTTGCGGAGTTTCTGATTCAGCAGCTCGGGAATGGAGCCGAAGAATTTGCATCTTTAACAACTGCCCAGGTGATGCTGCCGCTGCCTGCTAGAGACCACACCACAGCCTGCTGCTGGATGCTCACTGGGGACTGCTTTTAAGGTGGCTTTGGTGGCATTATAAACTAGTCTCCAAATAACTTCAAAAAGAAAACTTCTGAAAACTCAAATCTATTATTAAAGGAATATAATTTCTCAAACTAATGTGAGATGAGTTTTGTTTTTTTACCTGCAAAACTTTGTGTGTATATATGTAGTCAAAAACAGAAACTCATCTGAACAAGAGTACCACATAGCTTTGCATTTTTTAAATTCTGCCTTTAGCATTCTACAACAGCTAAAGTAACTTCCAACATATTCATTAATGTATTCCGAGAATACTCGCTGGATGGCTACCATGTGCCGATCTCCTGGGAGAGATACACAAGTGCCCAGCATAGATATGGAGTTCCCAAGTGCATGTCTATGACGGTGCATCGGCTATAGCTATATAGAGTCTAACAGCCAATTGAAAGCAGAGCAGGCTCAACATGGGAGTCGTGATTAAAGTTCTGACCTTTACATTTATTTACCTCTGAGAGAGGTCATCCATAATATAAAATACTATGAGAACACTGAATTAGAATATTTGAGGAAATAAAAATTTTAATAAATTTTGCTTAATTCTGAAAACTGAGTAACAGATGGAGTATAAAGTTAACAGCAGGAAGTTGGCTGTATTTCCTACAGGTAGCTGGGCTTTGTCTCTTTTCAGAGCAATTCATGTGGAGCAGCTAACTATTCCTAGCCACTTACTGCCTACATTTAGATACAAAGCAATTATATAATACTTCCTCTGTGCTTAGGTCTTGATATATATTAACATTTAAACTTTTCTAAGCATCTCACTTCTCTATGATAATCTCTGACATAGGTACTATTGATATACCTATACTATAGATTAGGAAATAGTCTCAGAGGTCAAAAATCTTGTCGAGGCTGCACAGCAGATGAGGGATGGAGCCAGCAGTCTGGCTCCAGAAATCGCTTTCTTCCCCACTAAGCTTTTGTGATGGATGTGATGTTTCTGGTACTTGTCATGTATTGTTTTAGCTCGTAGTTTGCTTTTCAGTAAGTAAATATCTCTTTTTCAATGAGTAGTAAAGTCTTTGAGGGCAATTTCTAGGACTCGCACCTCTTGTATTCTATAAAGTGTCAAGCACAATACTTTACATGTAATATGTATTTAATAAATACTTTTGAATGGACTGATTGTTGAAACTCCCAATTGTACGATATCATAAAATATACATTGCTGATATCTCTCTCTCTCTCTCTCTCTCTCTCTCTATATATATATATATATATATATATATATATAGTCTAGATCAGCAGTTCTCAACCTGTGGGTCGCGACCCTGGCAGGGTCGCCTAAAGCCATTGGAAAATACATAATGCATATCAGGTATTTACATTCTGAATCATAACTGTAGCAAAATTACAGTTATGAAATAGCCACCAAAATTATTTTTTGGTTTGGGGTCACCACAACATGAGGAACTGTATTGTGGGGTCACGGCATTAGAAAGGTTGAGAACCACTGGTCTAGATAGATAGAGCAAGTTGGAAATGTGCTTATTTTCTTTCTTAAAATAGAAATGTAAATCAAAAAATCTAGTTATATGAATTCATTTGCTATGAAAGATATTGTCATTAACTTAATGGTGAGACAGGTTTCAAAATTTGAAAGGAAATTAAAAAAACCCCAAAATATTTTAAAGCTAGATGGAAACTCAGCCATCATCTCATCCAGCCCCCTATTTTACTTATTAAGCATGAGAGGATTAGAACTGTCAGGTTTCATATTGTAGGTCACTTGAATTGTGAATGGTTACTGGAAAAAACTAATTTACCTCTTCCATAGATTTGGAAACTGACCCTGTACACGGATGGCAAAGAAAGACTGAAGAAAGAGCTGGACCACTCCGGATTGGGGGGTGGCAGGTTTAGTAAGCCAGGAAACACATGCAAGGCTTGTCTTGGCAGCTACAAGACGAGTAGGTTTCTATACCCGCCCACCAGAATCTTAAACGTTTATACAGAGGCCTTAACTCCAGACAGTCTCAAGGACGCATTGCTCTCTCCAGCCTGAGTTCTTGAAAAGGGCTGTCACCGTGGGAAACAGTGGGCACTGGAAGTGGTGAGGAGCCTCCAGTGCCCTGGTTCCAGCTCATAGGTCAACTGGAGGTCATGTCCTCTGGATGACCTCATCCAACATCTTTCAACTCCAACTCTAGGCCCTTCCTCCCCTCCCAATATAACTTACTCTCTCTTTTTAAGACAATTCTTAAGACATATGATTTAAATTAAGTTTCAACTCTTTTCAAGAAAACGTCTTCTTTTTAGCAAACAAGCAAGTCTAATCTACAACAACCTACATTTCCAGACTTCTCAGAAAGAGCTATAGAAAATTTTCATGTTCTTTCAAGTTTACATCCAGATGTTTATATGGAAGTAGGTTAGTCCTATATATCGGTTTGCCTTTGCTGTGTAACACACTAGTGTAACAAATATAGTGGTTTAAAACAACTTTTTGATTTGTTTGGCAGTTTGTGCTGGACCATCCTTAAGATTGGGTTTGGTTGAACTCAGCTGGGGTTACTAATCCCTCAGCTTTTCCTTGACAGGCCATTTGAGGACCAGCTGATTCTGGGTGACTTAATTCACACATTTGATTGTTGATTCACTCTCAGATTGGGGATAAGTATGACTATGTCACATGTCTCTCATCAGCCAGTAGGCTAACCTGGGCATACTCACACAGTGGCAATAGCAGAGGTCCCAGGAGCAGAAAGTAGGTAAGCTGGAACACACAGTGTTTTTCTACATTATGCTTGTATCATGTTTGCTAATGTCTCATTTACCCGACCTACCTAGAGTCAAGAGGTCGGAGAACAGAGTCTGCCTTTATATAAGAGGAGGCATAATTGTGATTATTCTAATTTATTACAGTCTATCCTTTCATCACAATTAATTCACTTTCCTCTCACTTTCAAAATACCCATATCTCCTCCCAAGACTTTAGGCTTGCTCACTGTCGTACCGGCGGCTGCTAGTGCTTTGCATGAATGGTGCGTGAGCACACGGCAGCAGCACATGTGTATAGTCTATGTAAGGCTATGGGTGCTTGTGCTCAGGGTGGATTGCAGAGCGTGAATGGCGGATTGCCTGCCCACCACTGTGAGGGGCCGTTTTGCTGTTTGTTCGCTTGCTGCTGTGAGAAGACGGTTTCTCCTGCCTGTCTGCTCGTCCGCCATTGCGAGAATCTATTAAAAGGAAATGGCCCAACACTTTCTGGCTCCACAGTTTCTCTACTGTCTGCCAGAATCCAATGTGGACCTGCCTGGCCTCGGCCACCAGCATTACAGTCTGAACATGGCTTTTTGGGTGTCTTTCTCTTGCTCCTATAACCTAAAGAAAACTGAACTTGAAAACAGGTTGTGTGTCCACCTACAGTGAGACAGGAATAGGATAATTGAAACTGACCTTTCCAGTCAACAAAGGGAAAGCCAGGAGCAGAAGGCAAGCATGATGCATGAAATTTTGAAATCCCAAATGGCCAGTGCTGTCAGGGCTCTGACTCTGGGGACAGGGAATGTTTCCTGAGGAAGGCTCGGTGTTTCTCCGCAGAAGTGGCTTCCCAGTACAAATTCCTAACTCTGCCTTCGGAGTGGTTTTTGGTTCACTGTTTTCCACAAATCTTGATTCTACCCTTTGAGCTCTTGGCTCTATCCTCTGAAACGTTCTTGTTTATTTCCACAAAAATCGCTGCGTTTGCAACTGGGTGTTTTTCTCAGCTTTCTTCTTCTTCCCAGAAGGCTGAGATACAGAGGATTAAAAAAAGATATTAGCCATCTCATTTTCCTTTCAAACTAAAATCTAGCATCCCTTTTGCTGATAAAGCTCCCATAAAAACTTTGTGGACATTCCATATATCAGATCCTAGTGCAGGCTATTCAATGAAATCCAAAATTTCAATTGTTCTTGAGACTGCTTCTCTCTCTGGACTTAAAAAATGCTTTTTGAGGGAGATTAAGCTTTCACGGGCCACACCCTTATTATTCTTAGAAACCTGTGTGTGTCTTGGAGAGACCATCCAGCACCTCTTCGAATCTTTCAAGATATTAACAAAGGCTCTTACAGACACATTCTTGAGTTGATCTTTGTTCTCACTTCTCTCATTTGATTTTCAGAGTAATTTGCTGGTTGGAGATACAGGAAATGAGAAACAGTTTTGTTTTCCAGTACAAGTCCTACCCCTTTGTTTTCCCTTTTAATTCTGCCTGAAAAACATAACAGTTCATTTTTAGCTTATCTCTCTTTTACCACACTTTATCCTAGAAGTTAAAAAGAAAAAAAAAAAAAGAGCCAACTGACACTGAACAATTTTGCTTGGAAACGATCTTGTCAATGCTCACAAATTGATTAGACAAATTTCCTGTCTTCGTGTTACTACAGGTGACAGTTTGCCAATTTTCTTTCCCTACATAACATAGATGGGCCTTTGCAACAGCTTCCCCCCCCGCTTTTCCAGCTTCAATTTACTGCTCAGTCCCACATCTTGTGCCATATATTTCAGGTTAGTTAACAGCACACCCCTTCTAGGTGCCTTGTTATATATCAGCTACCTTGACTGTGACAAAAAAAACAGCCCAAATGTAGTGGCTTAAAAAACAACCCCCTTTTTTATAGCTTATAATTCCATGGGTCTTAATTTGGGCTGGCCTCAGTGGTGGCTCTTTTGATCTGAGGTGGGCTTGCTTGGCTCAGCTCAGTTGAGCTAGCTCATGTATCTTCTGTTTGTTGGCAGGATGGTTGGGGGCTGGTTGATCCAGCACAGCCTCATAAACTTGTCTGGTGATTGGCTGGCTGATATCTGGAGAGAAAGTGTAACTGAGTATGTCTCTCTCATCATCTAGCATGCTAGCCAAGGCTTATTCATACAATACTGGTGACTAGAGTGGCAAATAGGCAAGTCCCAGTGTGCAATGTTTTTAAAATCTCTGCTTGTCTCCCAATTTGCTTATATTCTATTGGTGAAAGCAATTCACAAGCTCATATATATATTTAAGAGTTGAAGAAATAGAACTGGACTCTATTGGAGAATGGAAGAATTGTCATTTTAACAATTTACCACATTCTGGAACTATTTTCTATGACCACTGTTCAATATTCACAGTCCAATATTTTTAGCACCTTTAATTCATAAGGGAAAAGAGATTTGCTTCATGGTTATATTTTTGAGGCTATATTTGGTAGAATAAACTTCAATTCTATTTATTGCATATGAAAATATATTCTAAATACAAAATAACAAAGCAAACAGTCACCTGACCTGCTAAGATTTACTATCCTATTGACAACAAACATATTTATCTCCTTGGTTATTACTGAGTTACTCTCTTTGATTACTATTCTAAATATCAGTATAAAACAATACAGGCAAAGCGTATACATAATAAATATTATAGAAGACATTACTCAATGCATAGCAGGTGAACTTTTCATAAATGTGCAACTATTAGTGTTTATAGTAGATTATAGTATGCTGGCTCATGCAATATCAGCTTTTGATGTATGATTCTGAATTTTTTTTTTTTTTTTTTTTTTTTTTTTAGTGAGAGAGACAGACAGACAGGAAGGGAGAGAGATAAGCATCAATTCATAGTTGCAGCACTTTAGTTGCTCATTGATTGTTTTCTTATATGTGTCTTGACCAGGAGGCTCACTACCCCTTGCTCAAGCCAGCAACCCCGCGCTCAAGCTGTTATTAAGCCCATGCTCAAGCCAGATGAGTCTGCACTTAAGCCAGCAACCTCAAGGTTTTGAGCGTGGGTCCTCAGAATCCCAAGCCCATGCTCTATCCACTGCCACTGCCTGGTTAGGCTGAATTTTTGAAGCTTAAAAGATAAAACAAAAACTTTTATACTCCTTATAACTTATGTTCTTCATGTTACCTGAGTTCCACTAGGCAGATTATTTTTTTCTTAAGTGAGAATCAGGGAGGCATAGAGACCAGACTTTCACACATGCCCCGACTGGAATCCACCTAGCAAGCCCCCTCCAGGGTGACACTCTGTCCATCTGGGGCCATAGCTCCATTGCTTGGCAACCAAGCTATTTTAGTGCCTGAGGTGAGGCCATGGAGCAATCCTCAGCACCCAGGGCCAACTTGTTTCAACTGAGCCATGGCTGCAAGAGGGGGAAGGGAAAGACAGAAAGAGAGAAGGGAGAAGGGGAGTGGTGGAAAAGCAGTTGGTCACTTCTCCTGTGTGTCCTGACTGGGAATCAAACCTGGGCAGCCACATGCAGGCTGATGCTCTACCACTAAGCCAACCGGCCAGGGCCCAGGCAGATTTGTGGTTGAGATTTGGAAGGTGGAAGTAATTTATATTATATATAGCTACCTAGTGCAAGAAGAGAGCATCTTCTGGGGGAGGATTTTTATTTTGGGGTGATAGCTATAAAACATGTCTTCAATAACAGAAATGCAAATCTGTTTTTGATCGGTCTGTATCTCAACAAAGAATGGAGGACTCACTGTTTATTTAGTACAGTGACTGATTCTAAAGATCTGAGTGGCATGTAGGTTGATTCCAATGAAAACCGCAAGAACCCTGATCTAGCAGCAGCAGAGATGTTCCCTAACCCTATCTCAAAGTAATGAGAAATGTGTAAGGTCAGGGAAATAGAGAGGGAGAGAGAGTTGTGCAGGGTAAGTTGCCTCGAGGAACACAGCTATCCTGAGACATACTAACAGTCCTAATTTAGGGACCGAAATTAACGAATGCCATAAACTTACTCTTTCTTCTCTCCCATTTTCTCCCAATAGCCCCATTGGCTTTTCCCAGGAGAAGCTACAGGGGTCATTATCCTGTTAATGGAATGTGCAAGATTAGCTTCTTGGGGAAGATAGCAGAGTCAAAAAGGATGGGGAGTAGATCTGAAAGGGCAAATGACAGCTGTCTGGCACAGGTTCCTTGTAGCTGTCAAATATTTGATTGATTACTAATAGGTGGCAGGCAGGAGCCACGAGAAGTTTTCACTAGAACAGTACTGAAGTTCTGTTCTGACTGCAATTTTCCTGGCTGTCTAGCATTCAAATTTGGATCTTTGGCTGAGATAGAAATTCTTTAAGCTACCTAATGCCCTTGATAAATCCCTATTATAGTGATAAGGATGAAAGACCTGCTAAAAATATTTTTCTATAAGTTGGTTATCTGTATGTCCAAGAAATTTATGTTTGTGTGATAAGCTTTCTCACAATTGAGACAGACTCCCAGTAACCCAATCATTTTGGTGTCTTTGCCCTCTTTTTTAAACAATTGACATTCTCTTTCCAGGAAGGAAACAAACAAACAAAAAGCCCTCCAGTAAAATTTCAGAGTTTATGGACTCCTTGAAGGGTATCTAAGAGACAGTTTTGGAGAACCGTGAACAAATAACTAGAGACATATGAAAGCTTGTGGATATCACATATTCAGTGCTAATAATACACATTGCTATAATGATCCTAAAGTTGTTCCAAAGAGGCACCTAGTTCCTGGGATATAGCATATTATGTGTCACTTGATAGACAGTCTAAGGGGAAAGTACTTTGATCCACATTTGTAATTGGGTATCAACATACAGTATATAAAGAGTTTGCTAACAAAAGCTGAGATGCCTCTAACTAAACTTAACTATGCAGCAGAACTTACCATTTTCTTTGGAAATTATAACAATTTGAGCATATGACTTTGCATCAGAAACTATAATTTGCTTTTAAGTTCTTGTGTAGTTAGTCACATTTCCGGAGTTTATTAGAAACAAGATCACAAAAGCTGTCACAATTTATATATAAAATTGGGAAACTATGAGGCATTAAATTTATATTAAACTGTGTTTTATTTCTAAAACTGTGAGCACTAGGCCCTGGCTGAATGCCACAGTGTATAAAGCATCACTGGGTTGACCCCTGCCAGGTCACTTGTAAGAAGCAAGCAATGAGTACACAACTAAATGGAACAACTAAGTGAAGCAATGAGTTGATGCTTCTCTCTCTCTCACTCTCTCTCCCCCTCTCTCTCTCCTTTTCTCCCCATTTCCCCTCAAATCAATGGAAAATTTAATAAAACTGACAGTAGAAAGAAAATACAGTAGAAAGAAAATGTGGTAAGCAAGATAACATGAGTTAAGGCATTTGAGTACATTTGAACATTATTTTTGTTTCTTATAAATTAGCCTTCAGCAACATGTCTCCAATAATGAAAATGCAAAATACATGCTATTTTAAGTAATCTTGAGGCAAGTAACAGGGTGCATAGTACATCTGATTGTTTCTTCCCTGCCCCCTACATGTTCCACCATCTGGACTCAAGTAAGTTTTAGGTGGTTGAATGGTCCTCCGTGTCTTTTTACCATTTCACCACTATTATTGTTTTGTTGAGAATTAAGATAAAGGAAAATAGAAACAAAAAACAGTAGAATTATACATCTAAAAAAGTTGTTTTCTAGATTAGAAACTAAAAGAAGAAATTATAGGAACAAAGGAGATATATGGAGAAAAATTATTTGACAGGTGGCAGTGCTGCTTCCCACTTTACCTGGAGATCCTTATGCTTTTTAATTTAAGAGCTACTAATGAACAACTAAGATGACACAATGAAGAATTGATGCTTCTCATCTCTCTCCCTTCCTGTCTGTCTGTCTCTCTCTCACTAAAAAAACGAGATAAAATTTAATATACTAGTACCATAATCATGACTTGTCATGATTATTTAGTTTTTTAAAAAATAATTCTTTATCATAACCTTCTGAATCGTCCAGTCTGTTAATTTATTATTTATTCTCTCAGCAGCATCACTGATCTTCCCACAGATAACTCAGTCCTTTTGTAAATCAAATAAACATTCATGAACACATGACTTTCTTATATGAAGTTTTAGAAATGTAAATTAGATTCACTTTATAAGAGACCAAGGAAAATAAGAGGGCACATTAGTTGGAACTTAAAGCTCACTGGTTAATTGAATTCTTCACCACCACCAACATGCATTTGAGAGACCGAATATAGATACAAATGGGCAACGGTCACACCGTCTATAAAAATAGAACTGTGATGCCGTTTACAGCCTCAATACAGGAAGCCAAACAACAACGCTTGTAGCAACCAGCAAAACCAGTTCTTGATCAATAACTGACAGCTTTCTTAATTTTTGCCCCGGCTTTCAATTTAGGATCAACTACAAAAAGCCAAATACGCATACTTAACCAATTTCATTTTCTATAGTGTTTCTATCAGCTTTAAATATTGTTGATGATGCTCAGAGTTAATACCACATGCCTCACTAGTAACTATATTGAATCATTTTTAATATTTGTGATTTGAATAGGATTTCCTTAATGCATTACCTTCTTTTGTGGTATGTGGATTGAATTTAGGATTAATTAGATATTTTAGATGTAACCACTGTTTCCAATTTCAATATATTCTAAGTAGGCAGTTCCTAGCCTGTTGGGTTTTAATTGTCATACTAAAAGGATAATATATTTTCTTGAGAAAGATGTCTTAAAGTCATGGCTTTTGATGGAGAAAAAAGCTGAGTTGAGTACAAGGAAAATAAATATGTAAAATATTCCTTCAGGACTGGGTCGTGCACTTTTCAAATGAAATGCTCACATGATACTGCTGTGAATTGAAAATCAATGCCCCCTGGCCAGGCAGGCTCTGATGGCATTCTGAGCACTTTTCATCAGCACTGCCTTCGTGGCAGTAAATAGACCTCAATGATAAGGAATCACTGTTTTCATCATACCTATTTTTCTCTCAGCTCTCTGTTGCAATTATTGTTAGCTCTATGAGATATAAACTTTGTCTTTTCTGAAATATAAATGATAAGATTTAATAATTTCTTTTATTCTGAGCCTGTGGCAAGTTAGAGATTTCTGACTAAGGGATTTTTCAAAGTTAGCCAAGAAATAGTTCATCAAGTACATTTTGTGTAATCTCTTAAATGTAAGAACAGTGAAACGGAAGCACATTTCTAAATGCAATCATTCCATAATACAGTGCTCTCAATTAATGAACTTATATATTTTTCTTCTTGGTTGACACAGAAAACGACAAACTACCCCCATTGTCCTAGTCAAAATTAACATTCTTGCTGCTGACTTAATACTTGACAGGCACTCATTAATTCTTACTTAACGTATAATTTGTTTCCTTTGTATAATCTTCTAGAACAATCTGTTTCCATGTGGAATTTTGATTTTCATCAAAAAGATCTTTGTACTTAATTATTTATCTGAAGATATTAATTTTATTTATAAAATAAATATATTTTTTTACTGTTGAGTATTATTTTTTTATGTTTGGAATGATTTTCCTTCTTAATTTTTAGCTTTTTCAAGAACAATAGCCATGATGATATTAAAGGTAGTGTTAAACTATGATGATTATTTGCATTCTTTTTCAATTATTTTTATTTCCATCCTTTGGAATAGGAATAGTTTGCATTGAAGTTTTGGGCAACAGTATTTTAGTAGAAATAGCAAGTGATTGCAGATAAACACTTGAAATCAGGAAGAGGAGAGGAAAAGAGGAGAGAATAGGGGTGATTAGAAAATCAGAGCGCACTATCTTAGTGAAGAGGATTACATGAACACATTCTTCAGTGGCTAAATTGTGGCCTTTTATTAGTCTAATCACAGAAACTTTCTGACAGCACCTGTGTCAATTTCAGGTAGTAAAACCTTTTAAAATATAAGTTACCACTGCTGATATCTCTTTACATATCACGTTTCCTAGGGATGTTCTCACTCATGATTTAATATTAGAAACGTGGCTAAGATTTTAATTCTTTACGAAGTAAATACATGGCAAAAAAAATATTTACCCAAAGCACTTACACAGATTGTCCTATCATCTTATTTATACTTTGTCTCTTTAATTGAATGCATAAATTTTCTGTTTATTTAATTACAAGTTAATAAAATAGATATTGGTGTATTATTTTGGAGAATGAACATTAACATTATGTCAATTTATTTAATTTGTGTTTTTCTTCAGATTGAAAACTCTTTAGGAAATGACTCAGTAATTTTTTGTTTAATATAGGTCATTACTTAATAGAATATATGGTCCTGGCCAGTTGGCTCAGTGGTGGAGCATTAGCCAGATGTGTAGAAGTCCCAGGTTCCATACCCAGTCAGGGCACACAGGAGAAGTGACCATCTGCTTCTCCACCTCTTCCCCTGGCCTTTCTCTCTCTTTCTCTCTCTCTCTCTCTCCTCCGCCTGCAGCCATGGCTCAATTGGTTTGAACGCATTGGCTTGGGTGCTGAGGATGGCTCCATGGAGCCTCTGTCTCAGGTCCTAAAATATACCTCAGATAGGAGCATGGCCCCAGATGGGCAGAGCATTGGCCCCAGATGGGGTTTGCTGGGTGGATCCCGGTTGGGAGCATGTGGGAATCTGTCTTTCTACATCCTCTCCTCTCGCTTGAAAAGAAGAAGATGAAAAAAAGAATAATTGACAGTCTGGGTAACGAGAATAAAAACTGTGGGATTATATAGTTTATTAACATGTCTATGTGCTAATTAAATAAATCTGAAATGCTTGCACATATCAGGAAATATCAGAAATATTTTAGTGTACACATTCTTTAATCATGTGCAGTTTTCCCCACATAATTGCAAAAGAACACTTTTAAAGATAATCTTTAGACTCTTAATCTTTAGACTCAAGACTTCCAGATATAAGTAAAATCTGTTGTGTCTATTATTGCTCTCAAATAAAACAAAATTTTTTAAAAATTTATTTTAAAAAGGGAGGGGGAGATAGAAAAAGAGAGAAGGGGAGAAGGGCAGGAAGCATCAACTTCCATATGTGCCTTGACCAGGCAAGCCCAGGGCTTCAAACCAGCAACCTTAGCATTGCATTCCAGGTCAATGCTTTATCCATTGCACCAGCACAGGCCAGCTCAAATTAAACCTTTAAAGCACCATCACGGCTGCCTGGCCCATGCAGGTTCGCATTTGATTCGTACAGACAGTAATGAAACAACGGAGCCAAGAACTGGTGAGTCATCAGCTTTAATCCTAGCTTGCACCTGGCAGGCAAGTAAAAACACTCACTGGGCTCCAAAACCCACTCATTCAGTGCTCACAGAGCTACTGACTTATCTGAGTTTCCTAGAATCAAAGGTTTCTAGTTCACCAGACTTATTCACCTCTGTTCCCCATCTCCTTCCTTCTCCCTGCACAAACTCTGCACAAACTGGCTTCTCACTCAGCATTCCACCATCTTGGCTGCTTCTCCTAGCCTCCTCCACATGGCATTTCTCTGCTCTCCTCTCTAATGCTAATCTCAGGAACATAGAGAGAGAGCAAACTCCCAGTCTGCCCCACTTTATAGTGTAGATTCAAAACCTTTAATACAATATACAAAAAAAGAAGTCTCTGATACAAAGTCACTTATTTTTCCTCATGAGAGTGCACCACCCTAAATCAAAAAGGGTGGGAAAGGCTTAGTCTTAAATCTAAGCCTTAAGCCAGGGGTCGGGAACCTTTTTGGCTGAGAGAGCCATGAACGCCACATATTTTAAAATGTAATTCCATGAGAGCCATACAATGACCCATATACATTTCGCATTATCCAATAAAAATTTGTTGTTGTCCTAGAGGACAGCTGTGATTGGCTCCAGCCACTTGCAACCATGAACATGAGCAGTAGGAAATGAATGGATTGTAATACATGAGAATGTTTTATATATTTAACATTATTTTTTTTATTAAATATTTGTCTGTCAGCCAGATGTAGCCATCAAAAAAGCCACATCTGGCTTGTGAACCATAGGTTCCTGACCCCTGCCTTAGGCTATAAGAATCCTCCCTGCTTACAGCCTGTCCCCCATTACACATTAATATAATCACGCCCATTTCAAGCAAGAAGGGCAACTAATATCATCACCTGGGAGACAGGCTTCCACGTGGGCAGCACCATCTTTAACAAAGTGAGCATAATATATTTTATCTGCCCAACACTGGGCAAACATTTGTTCTCTATACAAATAATCCTATTCCTCATATGTCCGTGTGGCATTTATAGTTATTTTAAAGTAATCTTTGATTAGTCCTAAAAAATCTGACTATTCTTGGCTGTGAATGGTGGGGCCGTGAGTTGTTGCTCATTATAATTTCAGCATAATATATAAGCCAGTGTAGTGTTTAATGACTGATTAAATGCACACATATGTACATATCTACATACATGTCAAAAAGAGATATGAAGAGTAGGATTGAAATATATGTGTGTATATATATATATATATATATATATATATATATATATATATATATATAGCTCACCTCCTCAGACTAAACCTTAGCTGTTATCCATTATACTTGTATGAGTTTTGATTTATCTTATTGTAATCATGTCTAGGATATCACACAAATAATATCTCTCCCTACTCCTAACCCCCTTGGGAATTCAAAACACCATTAAATTCTTTGACTAAGCAAGTCAATAAAAGCATTATTTTGTGTTATCTTATCAAATTGCTTTTGAATTCTAACTTCCCTATTTTCTTTCCTTTGGAGAAATACAAATCAACTGGAATATTTTCCCTACTAGTTTTCTTTATTTTCTTTCTTTTTCTCTCCCTCTTTTTCCTTCCTTCCTTCCTTCCTTCCTTCCTTCCTTCCTTCCTTCCTTCCTTCCTTCCTTCCTTCCTTCCTTTCTTCCTTCCTTCCTTCCTTCCTCCTTTATTTCACATACTACTTCTACTTCCTTTCTCTTTAAAACTTCTGATACCAGATATGTGCAGGCTTTTTCCCAGTACAAGTTCCTCAACTCTCTGGACATAAACTGAGTGTCCTACAATTCAATTTAATGTTGACACTAACTATTGGAATTAATGCAGTCTCTACAGATTGAGAACTCAGTCCCACAAGGCTGCTCTGCTTCTGACACTGATCACAAGTCCCCGATTGCTGCCTGAGCTTCTGACTAACTGGCTACTCACTGGGGCTTCCTGTGACCCTGACTCAGGTTTGATAATACCAGAACGACTCACAGGACTCAGAAAAACACCACTTCATTTACTATCACTGGTTTATAATAAAGGATACAGCTCAAGAACTGCCAGGCGTGAGAGATGAATGGGCAACATACGTAGGAAAGTGGGTGCATCACCAACCTGGCACCCCCAGGGGCTCATCAACTTGGAAGCTCTCCAACCTCATCATTTAGGACTTCTTGTAGAGATTTCATTACAAAAGCACGGCAGATTAATAATTGCTCATGGGTGATAACTAACCCCCAGTCTCTCTCTTCCCCAGAACTGGAAGTGTGGGCTGTAAGTTCTAACCTTCATAATAATGCTTTGTAACCTTCATAATAATGCCTTGGGCTTTCTGGTGACCAGCCCCCATCCTGTAGCTATCTAGGGACCTACCAAGTCATCTCATTAGAATAAAACATGACCCTAATACTCAGGAAATAACAAGGGGTTTTGAAGCTCTGTATTAGAAATTAGAGACAAAGACCAAATAATTATTTCCCACCTTACACACACACACACACACACACACACACACACACACACACACACACACACACACACACACACAGTGTAGATAAGGGATGCTGCTTCTCCCATGCAGGCTGAGACATCCAGAATGTACAAGACTCTCCTTTTTATTCAGTTAGTCACAGAAGTGACCAAATAATTATAATATTTGTTCTAGTTGTCTTCTCATCTCTTTATTTTATTTTTTATTTTTGAGAGAGATAAAGAGAGGGGAGAAATGGGAATCATCAGCTCATAGTAGTTGCTTCCCTTATGTGTCTTGACCAGGCAAGCCCAGGGTTTTGAACTGGCAACCTCAGTGTTCCAGGTCAACACTTTATCCACTGTACCACCACAGGTCAGCCCTTTTTATCTCTTTTCAAAACTACATTTACAAAAAGATGAAAACAAGTCCACTTTTTTCTTTGTATCAGTCATAGCCTTTAACACATTGCTTTGCATAAAGAGTATTCCCAAAAGGTTTTGAATGGGCCTTGTTTAAAATAAGCACCAGAGTAGCTTAATGTTTTATCACTTTTTTTTTTAATTTAGTGAGAGGAGGGGAGGCAGAGACAGACTCCCACATGTGCTCCGATCAGGATCCACCAGGCAAGCCCACTAGGGGGCAATGCTTTGCCCATCTGGGGCCCTTGCTCCGTTGTAACTAGAGCCATTTTTTTTAGTGCCTAAGGCAGGCCATGGAGCTATCCTCAGCTCCTGGGGTCAACTCACTCCAATCAAGCCATGGCTGCAGGAGGGGAGGAGAAGAGAGAGAGAAAAGCTAGAGGAGGAGTGTTGGAGAAGCAGATGATCACTTCTCCTGTGTGCCCTGACTGGTAATCAAACCCAGGGCATCCACATGCTGGGTTGATGCTCTACCACTGAGCCAACTGGCCAGGGTCTCACTTTTTCATATTAATAAACATTAAAAATGACCATAACAATAAAAATTGCAAAATTTGAATGCCATTTATGTGCCAAGAGCTATGCAAAGCTTTTATATGTATTCCTCCCTAATTCTTATATTTTGAGTTATGTCTTTTCCCCCCATTTATACAAGAAGCTCAAATAACTTAACTGACATTCCCATAGCTACACTGTTATAGGACTATTTGTAATACACTGCTATCAATACCAGAAACTTTTTGAAATGAAACAGAATTGGGAGATTTAGAGTAATATTTTTACTGCTCTATTTGCTAGTTTCTGAAAAACTTCATCACTCCACATTGTGGACTTTCCCTTTATATTTTTACATCTGACTTATTTGGATCAATTATAATTTGGTATTAATAAAAAATGAAATAAGGCCTATGTAATATGGTATTACACTGGAAATATTATATCAATTGAGTACTTTGCCTTAAAATTGAAGAAGAAAAGGACATTTCCCTTTGTGTGCAGCTTTGCATTTGAATATAAAATAAAAAAAATTAGAAGTGAATATATATTTGGTACAGTTTTATTTCTAGGTTTTTTTTATTTAGAGCAATCAGTACCTTTTAAGTACATTTTTTGGCAGAACAACAATTATACTTTATGCTTTGAATTTATAATAAAAATCATTAACTATTACAATATACTTTTATTCCTACCCTCTATCTAGGTGAAAACATTTACCCTTTATATAATTTTTTGTTCAGTAGTGCCAGAATTTTAACACCAGACAGTCCCCTGATTAAAGATGATAGCTATTTGATTAAAAGATACAGGCAAAATATTACTAATGGAAATGGTATAATGATATTGACCAAGTTTCAGTCTGCATCCTGACTTGCATAAAATGGAGAAAAATCACATAGTCTGATAAATTCTAATGTTTTATACTAAATCCTTTTCTGAGTTGTCTATTTTGCATAGATCTGATTGGATTTAAAGAACTTTTCCTACCCAACTGAGAAATCAGTATTTGGAACTCATCTGAGGTCAAACTTATTTCTCAATTTAATCCTGTGATTAAATGTAACATAAATTTCTTACTTTTTAATTGTCCTTTTAAAATTCTATCCAAAAATATTTGTAAACCTATAATTTTCTCATATAATTAAAAGATACTTTTTTTTTGTATTTTTCTGAAGCTGGAAATCGGGAGGCAGTCAGACAGACTCCCGCATGCGCCCGACCGGGATTCACCCGGCACGCCCGTCTGGGGCATCGCTCTGTCACGACCAGAGCCACTCTAGCGCCTGGGGCAGAGGCCAAGGAGCCATCCCCAGTGCCCGGGCCATCTTTTGCTCCAATGGAGCCTCGGCTGCGGGAGGGGAAGAGAGAGACAGAGAGGAAGGAGGGGTGGGGGTGGAGAAGCAGATGGGCGCCTCTCCTGTGTGCCCTGGCCGGGAATCGAACCCGGGACTTCTGCACGCCAGGCCGACGCTCTACCACTGAGCCAACCGACCAGGGTCTAAAAGATACTTTGAAGTGATATCAGTTTAACAAAAAAAGAAATTTTTTTTTTGTGGAGTTAAAGAATATTAAAAATGTTTCATTCAATTTAGTCATACTTTTGGCAGGAATTCAGCTCCTCCAGCTTTCTTCCAGTTTCCCTGTAGTGTAGACTACCTCATCATCTGGCAAACAGCCTTAGAGCTTCTCATAAGGTGAAGATGATGAAGAACGAAAGTTTAGCATGCGAACTGAAAGGAAAAGAAAGGAATTATAGAAAATTGTATTATTCCCTCAAATGTACTTCTCCAGTTTGAAAGAGAATTATAATTCCCATCCATTTCTATGTAACCTGTTGTGCCTATTGTGTGAAACACACAGTCCCATGCACATTGGGTGTTGGCCGATGGAATGTTGTAAGAAGGTAGATCTAGGCCCTGGCCGGTTGGCTCAGGGGTAGAGCGTCGGCCTGGCATGCGGGGAAACCGGGTTTGATTCCCGGCCAGGGCACATAGGAGAGGCGCCCATTTGCTTCTCCACCCCCCCCCCCCCTTCCTCTCTGTCTCTCTCTTCCCCTCCCGCAGCCAAGGCTCCATTGGAGCAAAGATGGCCCCAGCGATGGGGATGGCTCCTTGGCCTCTGCCCCAGGCACTAGAGTGGCTCTGGTCGGCAGAGCTACGCCCCGGAGGGGCAGAGCATCGCCCCCTGGTGGGCAGAGCTTCGCCCCTGGTGGGCGTGCCGGGTGAATCCGGGTTGGGCGCATGCGGGAGTCTGTCTGACTGTCTCTCCCGGTTTCCAGCTTCAGAAAAATACCAAAGAAAAAAACAAAAAACAAAAAAAAAGAAGTTAGATCTACCACATCCAAACAAACTATCAAAAGCCATTGTGTCTGTTTTCACCAATTCTCTTGTTGTTTTTCCCCTTGCCATAAGAATTATATGTCTCAGGTAGACGTCTCCCCTTCAGCCTGGATTCTTGAATAAAGGGACAGGTGGAGGAGAAACCCACAGCTGCCAACAGGAAACATCAGTGAGAAATAAATCTTTGTTGTTGTAAACCATTGAGATTTATGAGTTGCTAATTACCTTAACACAGCTGACTAATACAAAATGTTGTGCGTATTTTTAACTCCAGAAAGGATGAATGGAGTAGGTTTATTTCAGTAATAAAGCCAAGAAAATAATAAATTCCTTTTAGGGTTTAGAATAGAAAAAAGGGAATAATCTCATTTCAGAACTATTCCACTTTAAATATGGATATAAAATTATAAGTACTACTTTCAATTTATGAATATATAGAAATAATAGTTTTTAAGAACTTCATTAGGTTGGGATATGAACAATGACTAGTTCCTTTTTCAACAATAATTGTTTTTCAGTCCCAAAGGCTTTTTAAGTTTAATTTCATTCTAATCAAATCTAAGAAACTGTCAAAGATGTTTATTGAACCAAAAATAAAATTTTATTGTATGGGCTACTTTAAGAATAAATACAACTTCAACTGTAGTTTGAAAATATTTTCTTATGCTTCATTGTAATAGTATTTGTTTCTTTGTAAATATAATTTGCTTATATTAATTATCTAATTTAGTATACCAAATTTACTTTAACAAATACAAACAGTGGAGGTTTAAAACAGCAGTGAAACTATAAATATTTTGCAGTTGTTGGGACTGCTATTCATAATCTTTACAATAGCATTAAAATAACATATTTGTATAGTTAAAAAATGAATACAAGCTATATCAAGAGGGGAATAGGAAAAGTAAAAAAAAAAAAAAAATTACCTCTATTTCATCCTATAATCTTACTTCTTAGAGCTAATAACTGTTAAACATTTCTATTTTTAGTTCAATTTGTTATTTTCCCACCCATAATTCTGAATGTCACTCTTAAACTTTAATTTTTAATTTATCAACGTTAGAATTTATCATTTGACTTGTGCTGTTGGTACATTAGCAGTTTAGATCACTCATACCAATGTTTCTCAAACTTTAATGTGCAAAGGAATCACCTGGTGATTTAACTAAAATATGGATTTTAATTAAGAACACACAGGCTTTTAATTATACTTCTTCTTTAAATTTTTATATTTTTATTAAGGAGAGGTGGGGAGGCGGAAAGACAAACTTCCGAATGCACCCAACTGGGATCCACCTGGTAAGCCCCCTACCTGGGCCATGCTTTGCCCATCTGGGGCCCCCACTTCACTGCTCAGCAACTGAGCCATTTTAGCTCCTGAGGCGAGGCCATGGAGCCATCTTCAGTGTCTGGGGCCAACTTTGCTCGAACCATTTGATCCATTGGGGTTATTTCAATTATTTCTTATGCATTTAAAGATCCCTTAAAATCTGAAGACTTGAATCTGGCTTTCAGTTATTAAAGTTGTTTCTTATACCATATTTCTCCATGTATAAGACGCTCCCATATACTGTATAAAACAGACCTTAATTTTGGGGACCGAAATTTGAAAAAAACATGAGCGCAAAAACGAGAAATGCAAGTAAAAAAACTACAACAATGAGCACAAAAACAAGCGCGAAAAAGTGGGAAATGAAAGTAAAAAACTACAACCACTGTATAAGACGCACTCAGTTTAGAGACTCCAAATTTTTTTTTAAATGATGCGTCTTATACATGGGAAATACTAAGGTGACCAATCGTCCTCCCTTAGGGTGGACAGTCCTTCTTTTGTAAGTTCTGTCCTCCCTTGAAAAGTGTCCTCCTACATATCCTCCTTTTTGATATTGGAAGACTAATCTGTAAATGTCCATATTCGATCGATCCAGAGTTGATCCATTGTGTGTGATGTGACGTATTTGTATCTAAATGAGTACTTTTTGTTTTACAATTATTATTAAAAATTAATAAGCATGTAAGCATAATTGCAATATAAAATATTATAAATGTTTTTATTATGCATTTATCTCATTATAGTGTATTATGTTGCAATGAAAAAAATGTTTCTTTTATTTATGATATTGTCTTCTTCAGTTTATTTTTGTCCTCCTTTTCATTGTAAAACAACATTTGGTCACCTTAGAAATATGGTATTTCTTTTATTTCCCCTTTGCCATCCTGTACTATACCGTTCAGCATCTCATTAGTCTGAGTTCAATTCTGCTGATTTCTTTGTGTCTTGACACTGAGTTGTTTTCTGTGTGCATGTGGATTCAGCATTTCCTTGTTGCTGTGGTGGATACACTGTTCTTTCTAGCTCTCTTAAGTCCTAAATAGAAGAGGAACTTTTCAATGGTAATCTTTTAAAATCTCACTTAGCATAAAATCAGAATTAAAAAAAAAATTATTTTGCTCCTGATGAGAGAGAGAGAGAGAGAGAGAGAGAGAGAGAGAAAGAGAGAGGGCGGGGGGGGGGGGGGAGAGAAGAAGGAAGCATCAACTCCCAGTAGCTGCTTCCTGTATGTGCCTTGATTGGGCAAGCCCAAGGATTCAAACCAGTGATCTCGGTGTTCCAGGTTGACGCTTGACCCACTGTGCCACCACAGGTCAGGTTCTATGACGTACTTTTTAGGATACTAGCTGTTGGCAGATCCTGGAACTTTATCAGTAACCTTGTAATTAAAACATGGTACTTTCCTATGCCTCATCTCTATTTTTTTATACCTGCCAACTCCAAGCTTGAAATCTTTTCAGGTCTTCACCAGACTAAACAACTCTCATGTTTGCAAATAGTATTTCTTTCTTGCTCATATGTTGCATTGTAATGTCCTCTGGTCTAATTTGTCTATCATTACACACTTAGGTACATTCTGTCTGCCAGAAAATTTTTCTTACACTAATGGCATTTTTTCTATTTTCGGAGTATACTTTATTTACAGGATATTTTTACTGTCATTTTACTGTGATTTTTTTTTTTTTTGCAGTCCACAAGGGAAAATGCTTATAATAAATGCCTCATCTTGAACTAAAACCTTTCTTGTAGCTTTTTAGACAAAAGAGAGAGAACAGTATTTTTGATGTGTGATTCAGTCCTGCTTAAATAATATATTTAATCATCCATCTTACTATCTGTTTAATGGTAATTCATTCAATTAATATTAAAGGCTTTTTGTATACCAGGCACTGTTTTAGGTGTTGTAGATTTAGTGGAGAAGATGGACAGAAGTCAGCTTATGTTCTATTAGGAAAGTAATAAATTATTAATGACCTAATTTAAATTTTAATAGATTATAAAAGAAGTTGGTTTCCAGTATTTAATAGGAAACCTAACCTAATTGGAAGTGAAGAAAGATTTTTTTCTATAAAGTAAAATTTGAGTTCTGCTCTAAAGAAGAATATGTTGAGAAGCCCAAGAAAAAGTGTATTATGCTGAGGAAATAGCGTCAAGTGAAGCTCTTATTATTCTTGGGATTCAGTGAATTCTACATTCTTCTTTTTGGCAAAAGCAAGCCTATGATTTCTTTCTTTTGTGTGTGTGTGACAGAGACAGAGAAGGAGACAGAGAGAGGGACAGACAGAAAGGGAGAAAGATGAGAAGCATCAATTCTTCATTGCAGCACCTTAGGTGTTCATTGATTGCTTTCTCATATGTGCCTTGACCAGGAGGCAACAGCAGATTGAATGACCCTTTGTCCAAGCCAGCAACCTTAGGTCCAAGCTGGTGAGTTATGTTCAAGCCAGATGAGCCCACGCTCAAGTGAGTGATCTCGGGGTTTTGAACCTGGGTCCTCTGAGTCTCAATTCGATGCTTTATCCACTGCGCCACTGCCTGGCCAGGCTCTTTTTTTTGTTGTTGTATATACAACTGTACTCAATAAATGTTGGGGAGTCAAGATGTGAGATTCTACTACCTGTTCTGTTACTAATGAAGCTTTTCATTTGGGTATATTACTTCATTTCTTGAAGATCTGATGCCTGTTAAAATAGTTTAAATTATAATTGCTACAGGAATCTGGAGAGCAGATATAAGAGGTAATGATAATAAGAGAAATAGATGTCCATATTTGTCTTAAATGCTCTACTATTGATATTTAACTCCACAGAAGTAATTCAAAAATAGTATAAAGGGATGTTTGCTAAATATAAATTGAAGTAGTGGTGTACACAATAGCAAAATACATAGAAATAGGCCTGATTTTAATAACATAAAGGCAAATTATTTTACATCAACTTAATGAAAAATTATTTAGCTATTAAAATGAATAGCTATGAAAACTGTATAGAAGCATGGGAAACTATATTCTAAAAGTAAGTTAAAGCAGCAGATTACAAGTTTGTATGCCATTGAGACCACAGCTATGCAACATGGTTTGCATTATAAAAAAGTATAAATGAAATTAGCAAAAGTGAAAATTGTTGTGTTCATTTAGTGGCTTATAAAATTATTTTCTTTTTCTCAAAAGATTCTTTGATTTTAATATAATAATTTAGAGGAAAAATGAAAGTATAGCTATTAAAAAAATTCCCTTCTCCTTTGTCTCCTAAGGCTTAATAAAACAAAACACCAAGATTTATGAGCTAGAAATAGCATTTTTTAGATATTCATGGGTAACATAATTCTCACGCTCCAAATACAGATGATGGTGCAAAGCGAGATTAGGCAACCCAATCTTTCTCTGCATGTGTCGAATTCAATCATCTAAAAGTCATTCCTTTAGGCCTTGAGTCTATTTGTTTTTAACAGATTTCTACTGAAATATAAATAGTCCTGAGAAAGATGACTCCTTAAGGCATTATTAACGAGCATATTTGCTGACTCCAGTTGGTTGAACCCATAATTCTGTGACAAAAACATACAAGAGACTCTAGGGTAGAAATGGAAAGAAGAGCAAGAAGGGGCAGAGGCGAGAGGAGCTGCACTGTGTCTAGGAGAACGCCCAAGGGAGGTTCTCCCATGAACAGTTTTGCCCTAGGATGAGTCTCACATTTGTGTTTGCTTTTAAAAATAAATATCAGTGCCTCTCTGTCGATCTATCCTATATCAATCATTTACTTCAACAAAGCAACCCTGAGGCGTACAGCAAGGCCTTGTGTTTAAGAACAATTCTAAATGTGTGATTAGAATGGGAAAATACCGACTATGGAAATTCAAAATCCTACTTACAAAATACAATTACGTGAACCATGTGGATCAGCAAAGGTGTCACAGTTGAGCCTTAAGTTTGGCTGCTTTCAGGAAGCCCCCCCCCCTAATAAATGGAGATGTGGTTTATTATACATTTCTGGTCATAAAAAAGAACAAAGAGAAAGCATGATCATTTGACTAGAACCAAAGCATGGGATGCAATTGAACAGTAAAATATATCTTGGTATGACAGGGAAGCCTATTTAAAATTATTCTCTGGTCAATTTTCTTCTCACAGAAAGTGGATGCTCAAGTGTACACTGCCCCAAAGTTCTGCACATTGGGAGGTTTTTCCCTCACCACTATCTCTTATGATATCCCTAATTGTGGATATTATACCTGCTGCTCATTTTTTTACTTGGAACCATGTACCAAGCTGATCCATTTCTGAACCAAGCCTTTTCTTGATTTGTTAGCTGGTTGTAGAAGATCCTTCAGATGGGCATAGGTGTGAGCTGATCAATAGCCACTGGTCAAGAATGCTGGGATAGGGGTGTGGGCTACATACTCAAACAATTTGCTTGTGTCCTCTAGTTCTGCTTGTGCTGGTCCCATTTTAAGACATATTGTTATTGGGCCACTTTTATGGGTCTAAAAATATCACTTGTAATGGACAGATATGGCAGCAAGATCACTTAGTGTCCATGGGCAAGCTCTCTATCTTTTTTTTTTTTCTATGTGAGAGGAGGGGAGATAGACAGATTCCTGCATGCACCTAGACTGAGATCCACTGGCAACTCCTGTCTTGGGCAGATGCTCTGCCCATCTGGCTCCATGCTTACAATCGAGCTATTTTTAGCACCTGAGGTAGAAGCTCTACGGAGCCATCCTCCATGCCTGGGACCAATACACTCAAACCAATCAAGCCATGATGACTACGGGAGGGGAAGAGAGAGAGAGAAAGGGACAGAAGGGGGAGGTTGGTAAAGCAGATGTCCACTTCTTCTGTGTGCCCTGACTGGAAATTGAACCTGGGACATCTACACACCAGGCCAATTTTCTACCACTGAGCCAGTCAGCTGGGGCCCAAGCTCTCTACCTTAAAAGGATACCAACAGTTGTTTTTCAAAAGATGCATAATTTCAGCTACAGATAGCATAGCCTTGCTTGAGACCTCTAGCAATTTGCATTATTATTTCATTGGAGATTTCCATAAGTAGTATGTGACATTGTTTTCCACCACCCAAACAGTTAATATCATGGAGTCTTCCAGTCGATTTGCCTGAGTAGCTGAGCTGCTTACATTGTAGTTTGGGTGCTCAGCGGGGCCCTTCCCAGCCATAAAGAGTTGCTTGGGTCTCATTCTTGCACATACACAGCTCTAATATTGGCAGAGTAGATCTGCCTTGGTTAAGGGTTTAACTTTCTTTGAAGTTAGGCTCTCCAACTACTAAATGTTGGGCCTGGTCCTCAAATTTCTCTGCCCCCCCTGCTAAAGATTAGTGATTCTTTGTCAACTACCAAAGAGGCCCTGTGGCTTTCACACCTAAATATATCAATTGGTGACTAATTGCACTCAGATTTTCTTTGATCTTTTCTCAGAACATCAATTGTTCTTAATAACAACCATCCAACTGTGTTACTATTTCTTTCTTATTTCTCAGATGCTTTATGTAATATAGTGGCTAATGTATTTTCTTCCACTGGCATAACATCTCAATTTATGGCTCTGGAGAGTTTTAACAATTGGACTACCACTTGTACCAAAGATTATAGTGCTCCATCTACCACTAGCAATGGGGGTTTTTATTGCCAGTGGGTACCAAGTGATCCATTCTAAAACTTCATTTTCATGCTTCCTTTCCTGGACTATTCACAGCACAGCTGTTGCAGGTGTGTTCCCTGGGAAGCAGACCCTGAGATTTAGTTTTAACATACTCTCCCTCACTCTGCCCAAGATTGGTTTAGCTTTCCTCTCTCATTCTTGAATTCTCATCTTTATAATTAGAAGTTCAGTGAAAGCACATGAAAAATTTTAAAGCATTAAAATAAAAACAAGTTAGCTAATTAATTAAAAAAAACACATTATGTCAGAGGAATGTTGACACACATATATTTTCCCCATACATGGGCCACCAGGAATATTTACCTGAATATAACTGCTAAATTCATGGTGATGAGAAGCCTAGAAACAGGCTCCCATCATAAAGGTTTCAAAAAGCTGTCAAAATTAGTAGAAATTCTATCATTATGTTTATGTGAACTTATTAGAGACTTTGTCCAGATCCGGGTACTATGATAAATTGTTGGGTTCTATGTATAGTTTGTAAAGTTTCCTTCCTTAGGAAAATAACTGAATAATTGAGTGGATGCCTTGAGTTCCTAATTATACAGTAGAGAGAATAACTTACATGCCTACTTATTTCCCAAGAGTAATATAAACATTAATTATATAATACCCCTAAAGTATTTGGAGCCTTTTAATAATAAATAGAAAATGTTAATAGTGAGAACTTTATTTTTATTAATTTGGTTTTATAATTCTAAGCTAATAGTGATTTAAATTTTTCAGTAAAATATTTTTAAAATGTATACTTGTGAGGTACTATTAGTTATTTTGCTAGTTAACCCCACTTACTGATTTAAGAACTCACCTCTTAAATTGTTTCAAGATTAAAACTCACTAGAATGTTAGACACCAAAACCTTTTTGAAACTGCAATAAGGATTTGATAATAAGTCAATGAAGAACAGGTTATTTTTTTTCTATCAAAAATGGAAAAAATGGGGTTTATAGAGATTTTTCTGCAATGCTAAAGCTGTTGAAATTAGAGAAAATCCAGCATTAATTCTGAAACTATAAACACAGATAATCCAGAAAAGAAATATTAGTGTCAAAATAATTTGAGGGTGGCAAGTTTTACTCAAGTAATTTATACTAGACTCTTTGTGTTGCCATTTCTTCCATTAGTGACTCTGTGGTTCTCTTTTCATTATAGCTTTAGAATTGTGATCCTGTTGTTTTTTTTTCCTATATGATAATTATTTTTATGTTTTACTCTATAAAATATTTTGAGTTTATTTAGCAAGGCATACAGTTAATCTTGAGAATGGAGTGAACCATCAGGTGTCAGAAGACAGGTGAGATACTTTGGGAGAGTCCTCAAACTTACTGGTCCTTCCTTCTGTCAAAATCTCTACTTACAAGCTAACCAGTTAGCCTTCCACAGTTTCATTGATGATGGCAGAACACACGAGACCGCTTGGGTCAGAGACAGCTAAACAGAACTTGCAATGACTGAGCAACAATTAAAGGTAGGCATGGGGGTGACAGAGGAGGAATGTGGTAGAGGGGTGGAAAGAGGAAGGAGTGGAGGGAGGGGCAAATGGTTCCATGCAGAGAGGATAGCAAAAGCTTGGAAGCACCTGGGAAACTTGCAGTGTTCAAATTCTACTGTCTTTCAGTTTTGACAGCCTTGCTGGGAACTGTTACCTATGAGGAGCCAGACCTGAAAAGGCAGCACTTGGCAGAAAGCAGTGGTGAACATGATGTTGTAATGCGGTTTGATCTATATTCTGATTTAATGCAGGGTTTTGACTGACAAGCAGTGGGAAGTTTCCATTGCCTTGTCTAAGAATATTTGTTACTGTCCTGTAACTGCAGCTTAGAGATTGGTTTATTTTTAAAGTTTACTGTAACACTTCAGTAGCTATCCTATTACACAGAAACACACTTTAGGGTAAAAAATAATAATGGTAATAATCACTTTAAATCATCGTCTTCTTTTCTTCTTCTCTAGACATCTCTGCTTCTGTTTTACACACAAAAAATTAATAACAAATAAAATCATAATTCTGCTAAATGTCGGTGTTTATATAATTCGATGTTTGGCTCCCTGCTGTCTGTACTTTAATTTTCCTGGGAGACGTAATCTACATCCATTGCTCAATGCACACTGTCCTACATAATTGTGACCCCCAACTCCATAAATGCACATTCTTAACTGCCTTGTCAACATATCATAGGCATGTAATATTCTAAATATCCAGAACTGGATTAATTTATTCATCATAAAATGTTCTCTTATATTTATATTTCTTATGTGTGTGTATATATATGTATATGTGTGTGTTTTTATGCATGTTACTGTTATTCAAACTATCTCAACTGCATTACCTTAGCATATTCTCATTTTCTTGCCTATATCATTATGCAAAGAAATTTAAAAATGCAACAAATAAGGGAATGAATGTGGTAGAACCCAGAGAGAGGAGATGTAGTGGGGGGGGGGGGCGGGCAGGGGAGTCCGCTGCATGGGAAGAAGAAGCGGAGAAGAAGCAGGACCTAGTGTTGTTTGGACCTTAGCCTGGTGTTTCCAAAGGACTTGTCAGCCCCATTGTCTGTAGCATTGGGAGACAAAGTTCCATTAGATCCTGGAATAAGGATTTAAAGTGTGATGGTGTCACCATTCTCAGAGAAATGCAGGATATTATGTCATAGTATGACATCTAAAGACAGTTTCTGCCCCATGGTCTTAGCTTTTCAGTAGGTGAAGGCAGGGCACTTCAACAGAAGCTGGGAATGGAATAGGAAGTTGTAGCCACAAGAGACAATTTTTATGGCATAAACAAGATGTATTATATCACATATATAAAATGGATATTGAGAGACAATGGGACATGTGAGGTAGGTTGGCAGCCATGTCTACAACCAGGCAAGGGCCAACACATTCTTAAATAATATGCGGATTAATTTACTCAACATATATTTAGTGATTTACAATTGTATACCAGTTGTTCTAGGTCCTATGGAAACAACTGTGAACCAAATCAAGTCACAGCTTATATGGAGATTATACTGTGGTGGAAAATGTCTGACAATAAACTAGTATTCTTTGCTCAGGATATAATTTCAAGCAGTGGTCAGAACTATGAGAGAAGCAGGTAGACAGTGATGGAGAAAGGAGCTCTTTTGCACTGAATTGTGAGGGAAGGTCTCACTGACATGTCATCTTTGAGCAGAGATCCGAATAAAGTAAGGAACCAATCCAACCAAAATGATCTAGGTGAAGTAAGTTTCATATAAAACAAATAGCAAGTTCAAGAGATTGTTGGTACCCTGGATCTCTTGGTCAGGTCAGGAAGCTGTTTGAGAGAGTAGAAGATATAACAGTTGGGAGACAACACCTAGATTTCCTACTGTCTGCTTTTTTGAGAAAAAAAATACAGAGAATGAGGACAGTGCATAAAGTAACTGCTTTTGCTGCATTTTGATTACGCTGTCTCAGATTCCATCATATTTCTTGGTATTGCTTCATGTGAAATGCCAAACACACACTTCCTTTCTGACACGGCAAAAAAGACATCTGCGAGGAAACTTGCCCAGGTCTTCTGTGTGTTCCCACCACTCAGCTCCCTTCTTGTTCACAAATGTTCTTCCCCCTCAGTGCCATGTTCTAGTGACTGCATGTCTTCTCCACCCTCCCTAACTCCCACTGTTACCAGCACAGGGTAGAACAGGGGTCAGGAAACTTTCTGCTGAGAGAGCCATGAACGCCACATATTTTAAAATGTAATTCCATGAGAGCCATACAATGACCCGTGTACATTACGCATTATCCAATAAAAATTTGGTGTTGTCCCGGAGGACAGCTGTGATTGGCTCTAGCCACCCACAACCATGAATATGAGCGGTAGGAAATGAATGGATTGTAATACATGAGAATGTTTTATATTTTTAACATTATTTTTTTTTTTATTAAAGATTTGTCTGTGAGCCAGATGCAGCCATCAAAAGAGCCACATCTGGCTCGCGAGCCATAGGTTCCTGACCCCTGGGGTAGAGGTATCTTTACTAACCTTAACTGTTTCCTTTACTTTGAGGATAGGCATGCATACAATAAGAAGAGAATATGAGTGTATTTGTCATTAGCAAAAGTAATATTTGTTCATACTATATTCCAGTAGTTGCATACATTTCAAAGCATAATTTATGCTCATTGCTATTTTGAATTTATGGTACTTATTATACCTACCTTCATAGTTATATACTGCACTAGAAAGAAAACATAATTTTATTATAAATTTAATTTTTATATTTTGGTAAGTATATTTCAAAATTATTGGTTTCTTTTGTTATTTGATGTGCTTTACTTTATGCTTTGAGAATTATTATTTTGAGATGGAGTCCATAGGTTTCATTGTACCACCTGAAATGTCTACAGCACAAAAAAATGTAATAATTATTTCTGTTTTAAGCATAATTGATTTATATGAAAATGATCTGGGTAAATCAGAGGCAATCTTTCTTTTCTTTCATAATACTCTCCCTCTAGGTGATCTCATCAATTCTCTAGCAGGTAATTAATCAACATGTTCTGATGACTCTGTTATAGGGCCCAGCCACTTCCTTAAGCAAGAAGTTTGGTATTTTATTGCTTATTTGACATCTTCATCTGATGCCTCAGAGTCATTGCAAACTTAACATAACCACAACCAAACCCCTTAAAATTTCTCCAATCTGTTCCTGCCCAGCCTTATCCATTGAATAACACTCAGCCTGTTGCTCATGCTGGAAGTCTGGCTGTAGTCATCTTTAGTTCCCCCTTTTCTAATACCCAAACATCAAGTTCATGAGGAGGTCCTGTCTGTTTACCCTCAACTTGACTGTGCCCACTTCTCTCCATCTCCATAGTTTCCCCTCAATCCAAGCCATTATCATGCTTTTTGTCTAGAATATTGTCGTAGCTTTTATATGGGTCTCTCCCTTGTTGAACTTATGCTCTTTCAATACGTTTTTCACAGACTGAGTGAAAAACATATTGGACCATGTCATTAACTTCGAAAAACCCTTCAGTGACTTCTCATTGCATTTAGAGTAAAATCTAAATCCCTTTGGTGCCTTTAAGTAATTTGTTCCTTGCCTGTTCATCTACCCTTCTTTTGTATTACTCTGCTTCTAAATCCCTATATTCCATTCATACCAGAATTCTTTTTCAATTTTTTAAATTCACAGTGCTAGCCTGACCTGTGGTGGTGCAGTAGATAAAGCATCAACCTGAAAACACTGAGGTTGCCAGTTCAAAACCCTGGCTTGCCTGGTCAAGGCACAAATGGGAGTTGATGCTTCCTGCTCCTCTCCCTTCTCTCTCTCTCTCTATCTCTCTCACTATCTCCCCGCTCCTATCTAAAATAAATAAATAAATAAAATTTAAAAAAAATTCTAGATACTTTTTATTTGCCTTCATTGTCCTTCTCCCCTTCTTTCCCTAACTTGCTGTGTGCCGGGAGGCTGGCCTTTATAGACTACACTAATGGTTTCCTTTGCTTCTGGATTCTCAGGTTCACTAATAGGGTGACTTACCAAGAGATCTGAAGAAGTTATTTTTTTCCCTGGCTTCCTCCCTGTGCAGTCACCTCTGGCTGGCTCTGTCCTTTAGTTGGTCAAAGCCTCTCAAGGCAGCCTGATCTACATGCCCCCCTCCTGGGTTCTGGTTACCACTGCCCACTCTTATCCTTTTAGCTTAGATGGTAATGGCTCTTCTACTGTTAGACTGATCATTCTGCATTTCATGCTCATAACTTGGTAAATAGTTCCTTCACTAATGCTCCTCTAATTTGCCTTACTTGAGTGTGTTTCTTGTTCCTGCTGAGCCATTGGATCTCTAAATTTTTTCTTATCTCAAGGTCTATGTCCTATTTTTTCTTTTTTTTTTTTCATACATAGAATGTACTTTCCCAGTCTCCACATGGCTAACACCTATTTATTCTTTAACTATCAGTGAAAATGTCTCCTTCTGAGGTGTTCTCATTAATCAACCTAAATGCAGTGGGACCTTACTATAGTGCTGATGGGAGCACACTGTTCTCGTTACTATTGTAATACTCAGCATATAATAATGATAATGATGATAATGTCTAAAGCAGATTGAAAGTTTACTTTGTGCCAAGAATTGTCCTAAATGCTCTGTGAATGTTAACTTCTTTAATCTTCACAATAACTATATGTGTGTGTGTGTGTGTAATTATAATTGTTTCCTTATTTTTCTTATGAAGGACTTGGAGATGTACATAAAACACTTCATCCAAAGTCACATGCTATTAAGTGACTTAATTTGGAAGTCTAATATACAAAGATACATTGTGCTTGTCTGAATAACATATTTTAGCCTATCTTTGGTAGTATTAATCAAAGAAAAAATATATTTGAAGAGTTTCCTTTAAATTTGAAGACAAACCTTGTAAGTAACTTAGGCTATAATTCTAACAATTAATTATTTATATTTCAAAGGTGACAATTGGCTTTTTAAATGCCTCTCATTTTATGACTTTGAGTTATTTTACAATGATCAATAAATATTTGTAGGCCCTGCCTGGTTGGCTCAGTGGTAGAGCATTGGCCTGGTGTGTGGATGTCCCAGGTTTAATTCTTGGTCAGGGCACACAGGAGAAGCTCCCATCTGCTTCTCCACCCTTCCCCTTCTCCTTTCTCTCTGTATCTCTTTCCCCTTCTGCAGCCAAGGCTCCATTGGAGCAAAATTGGCTCGGTCACTGAGGATGGCTCCATGGCCTCCACGTCAGGAGCTTGAATGGCTCTGGTTGCTACGGAGCAACGTCCCAGGCGAGCAGAGTATTGCCCCCTAGTGGGCTTGCAGGGTGGATCCCGGTTGGGCGCATGCAGGAGTCTGCCTCTCTGCCTCACATTTCACTTCACAAAATACACACACACACACAAAAGGTATTGTATTGCATTTTTCCAAATAAGACTTCCCTCTAAATAACAATGTAACCCAAAACACATTGTACAGCCTAAAATTCTATTTCCTTCCTTTTAGTTTTTTCTTTTCACAAAGATGTGGATTACAGGGCACATGAACCTTTTTCATGTTAGTTTATAGTAACTGCTGGACAAAAGGTTAAGTCCTTGATGAAAGAATCTTTCAAAAATAAGTTTCCATCAACTTGCAGAGAATACTCCATTTCCACATGTACAGAACAAAGACCTCTCATTTGTGTGATGATTAAAATAATAGAGCGACTCTATTTCATGATCTCTAGCACACTCTAGGAATAAAAAGTGTGTAGGTTTGCCATTGTACCTTTACCCATTAGAGATTTATCTATTTCATGAATTAATAGAATAGCATTTACCAAAGTATAGCCTGCACAACTGTAATATCACAGAATGGATACTCACTGCAATCATTTCCTGATCTAATAAGATGTGAAATTCTGTAGCGTTTATTGCTTTATAAACTCACTAAATGCTTGAATATGCTAAGTATTCTGAGAAGTTCCAAAGCAAAAAATAAAAAAACAAAAACACTATTATCTAGTGCATTCAAACTTAGTTGAGCAAAATCCATTTTTCTCTAGAACATCTAACATATCACAAAAAAATTTTATAGGACACGCCTGGGACAGAAATAAGGCTTTCAAAAGTCTGTATTTATATATTGGCATGAGTAAAATATTGTCTTCTAAATATAAGAACAGTAGTTCACCTTAAAATAACCAATGGAAATGCCTGAGGAATTTACTACTGTGGAAGGAGAAATAAATTATTTACTTATACCTTTTATTATTCTTCCTGTTTATACCCTCCCTGTATGCCATGATTCCTATGATACATGGCAGTTACCCATAATACATTTCATGTACTTAATAGGAGTTTTCTCCCATATAAAATGTGAAAGCAGATTGATGGCAGGTAGTAAAGATGACGGTTCCATTTCTATGTGTTATAAGCTAAGAAATTCTGTTTGAAATCGCTGACACAAGTAATCTCTGTTGACAAAATACTTTGGTTTTCTTTGTCATTTGGAATACTTTTGAAAGAAAGGAAAACAGGAGAGAGAGCTGTCACTATGAGTCATGAAACATCTTGAGAGAAAAAAACATCATGCCAATTATTAAATTAAGAATGAAAAATGTTTTTTAAATGTAGAACTTACAGCATCAGAAGAATGACTGTTTCGTGTATCTGGAAGATGATAACTCCTCAAGCTCTCTGTCTGGCCATCCAGTTCCTTTTGCCCTTAACTTGACTTCTGGACTTTATATTCTGTTCCCCTAGTCTCAGTCCTCTAAATGATCATTGCAGTACCTTTGCATTGACTCTTTATTTCTTTCCTTGCTCCCCAGTAAATATCTCCCCAAACTCTGTTTTATATGGGTTGTGTGAAGGACAGTCTTGCATTTTATAGACAGACAGAGGTTTGTCATTTGGACTCTAGTATTTCTCTCTTTCTTGTTTAGTTTGCAATAGCTGCACCTGTGTCTGATGAATCTTATTTTTAGAAATCATAAATTGAAAGATGGTTATGCTCTTGTACGTGTTTTCCATTGATAAGACTGTCAGCCTCTGCATGACTTTTGCCACCTATGCAAAGCCTGCTTATATTACGAAGGTGATTTGAGTTTGGGTGATTAACAGCTTCTTGCCTTGAATAAAGATAAACTGTGGACATTTGGTTATTAGAAGAACAGGAGAGCCATCTGTTGTGAGTCATGTGACCTGTCCATTTAACTTTAAATTACAATGCCTGCAGTGAAGCAACTTCAATTCCTGGGTAGGAGAGAGCACACCTCTCATTGAGTTAAGAAATAATCAACAGGGGAAGTTGCCTAGCATGATTTTATTTGAGGGGTGAAATCTTGATTAAAGTAAATTATATGGAAGGAAAGTGTGGATTCTTCCATGTTTCTAGGGGGCTTCTGGCATGGAATTAAATTGTTCTCCTAATGGATTGAAAAATTGCTAAGAATTTGTCATACATAAAAATCATAATTGTCTTTATTAAACAATATGTTTAATAAATCTGCTTTAAGTGTTCGATAAATGATAAAATTGCCATCTGAGCATAATCCCCCAAGAGGCAAAATCCACTTTTATTAATGAGTTTTAGTACTGCGACATTCAAACTGTACCAAAGTTATTTTGTTGTGGAATAATAATAGTCTTTTCATGAAAGCAGAGAGTGATTTTTTGAATTCTGGAAGTAGGGGTGAGTCAAAAGGAGTGCCCAATTCAGATAGCAGCAATTCCTCCCTCCCAACCGCTGCATTCATGAATTATTTTTCTGTTAACCCCACGCCTGCCTACACGGCTGTCAGTCTTCTTCATTTCTCCCTAATGAATCAACCATGATGGCACTTCCAGTGACAATGTATTGATATCTTCTAATAAAAATTTAACAAGAGGGATGGATAAAGATGTATGTATCACACACCACACAGTAAACTACTGAAAAGAACACATTGCTCTTCTCCACCATTTTGTCTCTGTTTTTACTTCTTTCTCATATCCAGTACCCATCTTGGCTTGCTCCCTATCTTTAATATTTTTCTCCTAACACTTTCAAAACCTTTTCTCTTTCATGAATAATAGATGTTTGATTCTGTCCCAACTCATAACTCCAGTTTTATTTCCTTAATTTCCTTCACAGCACTCAGCCAAACTGAGAGATTTTCTGCCTATAGAAGGCAAACTCCTTAAAAATGGGAGCCAAAAATAGAACACTAAAGTTGTTTTCAAAAAAAGTTAACTTAATCTTGAAGGTAATACTACTCTTATATGGCACAGGTTGTATACTCTGATCCTCATAAATTTGCCTCTGGGTATTCATATTAGCCTCTAATCTGAGTTCACTGTTAATATAACTGGCAGCACTAGTGGGGTTGAAAGGTCATAGTACTATAGCTTTGGATCCCCAAAAGCAATCATTTAGAAAGGAAGGTCAATGAGCATTGTAAAATCAATTAATATTTAATGTTAACTTACCCTAATTTTTATTTCTGTTTATTTGAAGTCTAGAAGAACAGAATACTTGTGATTCTAGCATGGGGAAAAACTCCAATAAAAATTAGGGTTATTAGTACATAAATGAGCCAGAATAGCTCAAAAACCATCATAAACCAAAATTAGCTCATTATTCCAAGGTAATAACTGAGAACATTATGAACATTCTGAGGAAGAGTTAGACTCACACCCAGTAATGCTATCCCATTGGCATGTACAGTGTGCTGAATGGATGCTTATACACTATGGAGCAGTGCTAACAATGGAACTCCAGTCCTGCACAGACAGTTCATCTAGGAAGGGATGTTCATTTACTTCATGTAAATAATGAGCCCTTAGCTTAGAGATGGAGTTAAATATTTCTAGAGAAATAACTGTTATGGAAGTTTTGATAATATTATTCTTATTTTGGAAATAGGCTCTTAATGCATAGTTGATTCAGGGAAAGGAATTAGTCTGATTTCTAGAAAATAGCCACAGAATGACAATTGGTTTTGAAGTCACTTGCTGTTTCAGCAAGGCCTGTCTAACTGGAATGAATTAAATCTCATAAATGCTTTCAGTTAACTCCCTTCTGCTTTTATATTTTTAAATATTTGTTTCATTTACAAAGATGTTGAAATCAAGACTGTTTATGATGATATGTTCAAAGTCTAGGTTCTGAATAATAATTAGCAAATTCAATATGCGTTAAGCTCAGGAGGCAGTCATGAGTTTAACAAATGCTTATCTATTACCTGCTAAGGATCAAGCACAGGGCTAGGCACTGAAAACATAACAGTAAATAAAATTAACATAATGCCTACCTTTATGAAGCTTATATTTTAAACGTGGAGAAAGTAATGTGAAACAATATCAGGTAGGAGTAAGTGATTTGAAGGAAGTATAACAGAAAAAGAGGATAAAGGTTAAAAGGTGTGTGGTTTTAGGTGGGGTGGAAAGTGATTGCTTCTCTCAGGACGTGTAATCTAAACAGAGACCTAAAGAACTGGAGGGGCGAGCCAAGTGTTTACCTGGAAGAAGAACATCCCAGGCAGAGAGAATAGCAAGTTCAAGGGTCCTGTGCAAATGTGCTTGGTGGGTTCTTAGAATAGATGGTGAATAGAGTAGATTGATGAGCAACAGAGAGTTATCAGAGAAAAGAGGTATCCAAGGACTAGTTTACATATAGTTTTGTAGGTAAAGGTTAAGAGTTTGGATTTTAAGTGTGAAAGGAAGCTATTGGAAGATTTTGTGAGCAAGAATGATATGATCTTACTTAATTTTAAATGATCATTTAATCAGAATGAATACTTTTGGCTTGTATGTGATATATAGGCTAAAACTGAATAAGATTCTACTCAATAGTCCGTGTGAGCATTTACAGGGACTTGGGGTGGGATGGTATTAGTGATGAAGCTGGAATTGGTCAGTTTCTGGGTACATCTTGAAGAAAATGACAGGATTTGCTGTTGGATAGCATAATGGTAAGCAAGAAAGAGAGAAGTTAAGGATGATTCCAGGATTTTTGACTTGGGCAAAGCAAAGTTTGTTCTACTGGATAAAACTTGAGGCTGACAGCGCTAACATCTGTGGAGCAGTAAAAAGAAATAAAAACAGCAGATTTGGGGCTGAGACAATGTGCAATGAGGAAGGGCTGAAGTCACAGTTCATGGCAACCCAGCTGGATCTGTGGCAGCGCATGAATGTTTCATGTTTTCGTCTAGTGTTCAGATGTGGGAGGAGGTTCTGTGTGGATCTGTGCTCAAATAGGGCACTGCAGGCCTTTTCATGTGGGCTTCTGAATATCAAAACAAGTTGGTTTATTTTGTAACACAACTTAGTTAAATACATTTTGATTTTTAAAGAAGGGATCAACTGCTGTGTTCTATAACTATGCAAAAAAATTTTTTTTTTGGTTTGTTTGTTTTATTTTACTTATTTGACAAAATCTGGTAATAAGGCATTCTGTATTTTCTCTGTTATGGCTTAGAAATAAAATGGAGGCCCCGCCACCAAGTGTTTCATTATACAGGTGAGGAAATTGTCTATTCCTAATGCCATTTCTTTTTGAATGGGAAATTTAAAAAATTCTTAGTACCAAAGGAAATGTCTTAAATTTAACTAGAATTGAGAATAGATGGCTATGATAGCCAGTTTAATATGTTTTATATTGGAATCATTTATTTAGGCCTAAGAGCAACCATAAAATTATTCTCAGCAAAGCAGCACGTTGTACCCCCTATGATATTTAACCATCAAAGATGCTCATGGAGAAACAGCCACCTAATATAGAGTAATAATTGCTTTATGAGCTTCTCTAATGGAAAGGTTCTCAGCCTGTGACCTCCAGTGGCCGAGGAACCCCTGAAATGGTATAGTAATCTTATATCTGTGCATATTTTCAGACAAGAAAAACTAAAACTGTCATAAATTCTCAGTTCCCTGATCTCTTTAAACATGTTAAAAATTATTCCAGTTGTAAAACTAAGAAATGATTTCCTTTGAATCTACATACCAGAAATATTTGAAAAGAAAGCTACCACACTGCCTATTACATAATAGATGTTCGATAAATGTTAGCTAAATATCCACTGACAGGGCTTAGGAAAAAGTTGCTAAAGATTATTTTTTAAAAAAGGAAATAACCAATACATTGGGAAATAAGAGAAAAGAATGCAGTTTTGAATGGATGAAGGAAGAGAGAGAGCAAAAAGTGTAGCTAGCGAAGGGAGTGATACCTCCCTCAAGTATCTCAGGCTAATGCCTACTTTTATGGTGTTCACATGATAGGCTATACCTCAGGACAAAGAGGATGGGATAATATTCTTAATAGTTATTTTTATATAGATTAGTGACATTTTAAATAACAAAACACCAACTAGTTAGAGAACAATTATGTCTTTGCATTTGTTTGAAAATCCTGTTTCCAATTCTGAAACTTGATACTTTATAAATTTATTATTTATTGTATATCAGTGGGTTAATTTTTTTCCAAGTTAAGATTTAAAATTGTTATTATAGACAAGTTTGAAAGAAAGATGCTACATTGATACCTGGTTGATTTTCATGGGGAAAAAAAAAGTTTTGGAAACAGTGAAAAAAAGAATTAATCTTCAATAAATAGGGATGGATTGCACATCCTGGTGGAAAAATGCTTTATTTCTATATCATACTGTACACAAAAGTCAATTTCAAATGGCTTACAATCTATATGCAAAGGGCAAACCACTGAATATTGAGGGGGTAAAAAGACCACAGAAGAATATCTTAATGATCCTTTGTAGGCAAAGATTTCTTGAACTGGACACACAAAATGTGCCCATGTTAAAGTAAGAATTTCTAAGTTGATCTATGGTGAAAATCAAAGTTCTTCTATCATTAAAAGGCAGCATTAAGGGATTGACAAGGCAAATTTCAGAGTGGGGAGAGATATTGATGATACAGTTATCTGTAATGCACTTACAGCTATGATTTTTAAAGAACTGTTGCAAATGGAAGAGGAGAAAGAGAGTGAGCAAATAGAAAAATTAGCAAAGATTTGAAAAAACAAAATATGACAAATTAATACATGAATAAGTGTCCCAGCCCAGTTATCAAGGAAATGCCAGTTAAACTTCAATGCCATACCATTGTACACCTATGAGAATGGCTCAAATAGAAAAAAAAATTCAAGTGTTGCTAAACATGTGAAGCACCTGGAACACCCAAATATTTGAGAATGAAAATTGATGCAACCAATTTGTAAAACTGACACTAGTCATTAAATTTGAATATATATATATATATATATATATATATATATATATATATAGTTAGTTAGTTAGTTAATTCTCCATATCCTCATGTTTCAAATCTGTGAGTTCAGCCAACGGTGGATTAAAAACATTTTTTTTTAATTCTCAGAAAGTTCCAAAAAGCAAAACTTGAACTTGCTGTACACAGCACTACACTGAATCCATACAAACAAAGTGATCTATAGGCATACCCTGCTGTTGCCCATATGCAAATATATGTTATATGCAAATACTATATACCATTTTATATAAAGGACTTGAGCATTAATGAATTTTGGTATCCTGGAAGTAATCCCCTAATGCTATTGAGAAAGGATCGTACACTATGACGCGACAATTCTATTCTTTGTCAAACAGCCAACAGTAGTGTATACTTATTTCCAACAAAAACAAAAATGATGTATAAGAATGTTCATCAAAGCACAATTTGTAATAGTTGCAAACTTGAAGCTACCCAAATTTTCTTTTTTCTTTTTTTTTTTTTTTTTTACAGAAACAGAGAGAGAGTCAGAGGGATAGATAGGGACAGACAGACAGGAACAAAGAAAGATGAGAAGCATCAATTATCAGTTTTTCATTGCAACACCTTAGTTGTTCATTGATTGCTTTCTCATATGTGCCTTGACTGTGGGCCTTCAGCAGACTGAGTAACCCCTTGCTTGAGCCAGCGACCTTGGGTCCAAGCTGGTGAGCTTTGCTCAAACCAGACGAGCCCGCACTCAAGCTGGTGACCTTGGGGTCTCGAACCTGGATCTCTGAATCCCAGTCTGATGCTCTATCCACTGCGCCACCGCCTGGTCAGGCCAAATTTTCATCAACAATACCATAGGTGAAATGAATCATGGCATATTCACCCAATGGAATACTGTTGAATAGAATGAGAATGAATGAGCTATAATAACAATATAGGAGAATCTCACAATATTGAATGTAAGAAATAAGACACAAAAAGTTATCTACCACATGATTTATATAAAGTCCAAATACAACAAATTAGTCTATGGTGATAGAAGTCGGAATAGTGGTCCGTTCACAGGTATTGATTGGAAGGAGAACATGAGGACAGCTTCTGGGTGCTGGTCATGGTCTGTATCTTGATTGGGCATTGGTAATATGAGTATGTGCCATTTGTGAAAGATCATAGTATATTATGTATATCTTAAAATATGCATATTATACATCAGTTAAAAAGTAACAAATTGATTTGAAATTGGAAATAAAATTAATACTTTTAAAATCTGTTATTTTAAAAATGTCACTGCTTTGATAGATTTCAGTACTTCCCTGTTAGTGAAGAAGTACTGTAGCATGGGTCAACGTGTAGTTGTGCTTTATTAGGACCTTCTTTTGTGCGGTGGAATAAGAGGCCACAATATGTCACAAGGCAGTTCCTTGGGAAAGACTTCTATAATGATGTGTGCTTCTGCAAACATATTATTTGCTGAAATAAACACTTGAACTGCTCTGAGGATTTGGAGAAAGTGTTTATTAAACTGCAAGGGAATGACACAAGAATTCACTGAACAGAAAATAAATAGCCTGCTATGTAGCTTTTCTCTCTGCTAGATAACTTGGAGATTAATAAGAATAGATTGGTGAAAATTGTTCTCTTCTTCCCAACTCAAACCAAATATAAACAACCTGATTGAAAAATGTATCTGATGTGTTCCAAAGACATTTTTCTTATTTCTGGGAAGAAAGTAAGTTTAGTTGTCTTTTAAAATATATACCATATTGAACACACTTAAAAAAAAAACTACTTGGTAATTGGGTAAGTAGAGGCAGCTATCCAGAAATGAATTACGAGGTTTATTAACGGAACAACTCAAGGCTAACAACATCTAGGACATGAGCAGCCAATGGGAGTCTGAGGTCCTCTCTTGGAGAGTTTTCTCCATGTGGTCTCTTCTCCATATGCTTTTGTTTGTGTGGTTCTTTCCTCGGAATTACCATCATGTTTATACCTATGTAGTCATGGTTTCTTTTTATGGAACCTCCTGAGAAAAGTTGACTTAATATCTGACTGTATTTGCCTGCATGTTAATTGATGAGGCTTAGGCCACTATCAAAGGAAAATTATGACTATAATCAATATCACTATTCAAACAGATAAAAAGAACTAAGTCACAAGAAGATTAAATTGTACATTATAAATCCTGTTATTTAGAATAAAGTCATACAGTTTTCCATGGATGAGGTTAGAGGAGGGAATGAAAGATGTAAGCAAGTCTGACATCGGTAATTGAGGGCCTAGAGAAGTAGCATTTTTAATTTTTCTTTAAGGAAGTTGTAAAGTACTTCATTTTGATTCTTCAAAATTAGTGTAGTGTAAATTACTACATACAATAACATTAAACTACTAATTTTCTGAAAGTTTTCTTGGAAACCCTAGGGAATGTTCCTTTGATTCTTCAAACATTATTAAATGATAAGCCACTGAAAACAATAAGGAACTGAGGCTGTTCTGGACAACACCAGGGACTGAACACAGAGAGGGCAGAAATAGACCAGACTGAGGAGAGAACTGTGGGTGGGGACCCTAAGGCTGTGCCACGGCAGCTCCCTGAGTAACCCTGTGCCAAGGGAACTGGGAGGGCAAGCAAGGCAGAGGTCTTCATCACAGCTGCCCCGTCAATAAATGATTCCCAGGGAATCTATCTCTATTCCTGAGGTGGCTGTAACAAATGGCCAGAAACTGGGTGGCTTAAAACAGCCACAATTTATTCCCTTAAAGCAATTCTGGACTCCAGAAACTTGAATCAAACGGTGGGCCATGTGGCATTCCCTTTTAATGCTCTGGGCTAGAAAACATTGCTTGCTACTTCCACCTGCCTTCTGGCCACATCACTTTAATTTCTGCCTCTGTAGTTACATTGCCTCTTCCTCATTACTCTGTTTTCTTCTCCGTGTGTCCAGTTTACCTCTCTATTAATGTGATTGCATCCCACCTAGGTCATCCAGGATAAACTCCTCTCAAGATCCTTAACTGAATCTCATTAGCAAAGGCCCTTTGTTGTTGTGAGTAGGGGTTGCAGAGAGAGAGATCAGCAGATGAAATCATTGTGAACTAGCAAAAGACCACTGTTCGCTCAGGCAAATGGCACTGAGTTTGCGCTGTGTCCTATTTTTATTCACAAGATTTCAGAGAGCTTATTTACTGAGGAATTGGCATAGCATCAAACATAACTTTTACTTAAAGATACATGGAATACATCTGCATGATAGCTTAATAACAATATAATATCAAAAGGCAATAATTGCTATTGCTTCTATGGTTCCCACAGCATTCCGCTCTTTATCTCAAGGGATAACCTTGAAAGGAACAGAAATCTTATGAGAATGTTTTACTGAGAAAAAAGCCCAGCAACTGCCTTCAGTCACATAGACCTGTTTCAGTGACCCGCCTTCAAGTCACAAAACACTTCTCATGGCAAAACATTCTTTTCTTGTTGGCTGTGTTCCCATCTAAGGCCATGCAATGGGTTATTCCACTACAGCCCTTTTCCAACTAAGGTGCCAATGATTAATTAGGTCCTAGACATATCCTTTGGGCCACCAGTCAGCCCAGTAGACTATCAAACATTTAAAAATATTATGTGTGTATATATATAGACTATCACATTAATGTATATATAAACTATAGTTTCAGATTTAGAAGCCAAATGTGAAAAGCTCCATTTCTTCTGTCTTGCATTATAACCAATTTTAGTCCTGTTTAGATGCTATTTCACAGTGTTCAGTAGTTTGGAATGGTCAGTCACAAATTTACAGATTTGGTAGGGGACTTGGAGGTAAAGTCCAATTTGCTCATTTGAAAAATGGAAAAAATCTCTGGCCAGGTACTTGGTCAGTGACAAGGATGACAAGATCATCTAAAGAAGTACAGTTATAATCCAGGACCTAGTCCACTGTTCTTTCTACTTCATCAAATTGAATGACCAAGACATTGCCTACTAACTGGTTTAAGTAATTCCTTCTTGAAAACTGCTTAATAAAGTTTCTTTTTTTATTTGTCAATAAAACTAACAAGTCTGGTATTTTTATGATTAATGAAGATAACTTGATAATAAAAAACTTAATAATAGTTAAATATAAAAATACAAGTTATGTGAGTTCAATAATAAATGAAATTTTAGTACCTTCTCTAAAATGAATAAGCAAACATTTTAAAAGCAGTCTGCATTTTTTGCTTCTCATTTTGAGTTTTCTTATCTATTCAAGCATTTGCAGTGTAATTTCAAAAGATGCCATTACTTTAAAGAAATACTTAGATTTTTTTAAAACCTTTGTAAGGTCTATAACTAGCCCACTAGAAATACTAATAGGAATTACTTTATAAGAATGATATGCTCAGGGAAATCATAAATATCTGAACACAGCACATTTTCATAATATGAAATGATTCCATTAAGTTTCAGGACTAGGGGAATGCATGACTACATAAAAGTATGTGTGGTTGTCTTTTTTTTTATGATGAAGAACTTCTTTTGAAATCAAGGTAAAAGTGGAAGTCAAAGTGAACTCAGTCTACTCATGGGAAGATTTTGATGTCTACAAGATAAAAACAGAGAATCCAATTAGAAAAATAATAATGTGTCAGTGAGGGAGGGAAGGAGAGAGAGGTAGAAGGATTGAGAAAGTGAAAAACAGAGAGAGAAGAACAGGTTAGAATCTTATGGAGTTGTTTTGAGCACTTTGATGAATGCCCTGGCCGAATAGCTTAGTTGGTTAGCAGTGGTCATCAACCTCTGGTCTGCAAACAGGTGGCAGTCTACCAGAAATTTCATCAGGTCTGTTAACTCTTTCATGGACCGGCACAAAATTTCTGGTGAGTCTGCACTGGTCAGAGGATCAGTGGTTGAAAACCACTGAGTTAGAGCAGACATTGTAGGTTCAATCCCCAGTCAGTATACACAAAGGAACAGATTGATGTTTCTGTCTCTCTCTCCCTTCCTTTCTCGCTAAAATCAATCAATAAAAAAGTAAAATAAAACCAAGACAAAAAGCTTAAAAAATCAAAATAAAGCAATTTGATGAACCCATAACCAGTCTGTGCATACTTAAATGTTTATTCTCAAACATATTATTTGTATAATACCTTTGTAAGCCTACTTTGACTAAAAGATAATGTGGGAAATTTTGTTGAAGACTTGGGAGTAAGTATCCTTTGCATTTTCCACTCCACCCTCAATACATGGCGTAGACCTTTATGAGATGGAGGAAGTAGATTGGTGTTCTGAGAGTTAAATTTTTACTCAATACCATGAAATTAGGGAGAAAAAAAACATGAAAATTATTACCTGCCTTCCAAGCTGCAAAACCTGATGTAACCTGTC